>NC_031779.1:4905236-4996764 GCF_001522545.3 Parus major | reverse complement strand
GCGCACCGCCCACCTGCCGGCGCGGGCTGCGGCCCCGCGCTGACGTCACGGCCAGATGTTTCCCCAGGCCACGCCCCGCGGGCTCCGGGCGGCTCCGGGCAGCGATAACGGGGAGCGCCGGGTCCGCTGTCACAGCGCGATGGGAGGGCTGCGAGACCGCATCGCCAGCTCATTGCCTTCTTGAGAAAACGACATTAATCCATACTGCGAGCAACAAGCTGCCAGTGCCAGGATCTATCTGCTGTTCTTTTTCTCTTCCACTGGACCGCCAACGCTTTTTCGATTTAGTGACAAGCTGGGTGTGATCGTCACGAACAAAGTGTGGGTTTGATGGCTGCTAAATCAGCCTTTACTCCTACAAACCGATCCTAAGAAATAAGGGAGGGAAAAGTCTGCTTGCGTAATCTTTTTAGAAAGGGAAAGAGCGCTGTTGTGTTGGGTCTGTTTTTCCCCTTTTTTTTTTTTTTTTTTTTTGTCTTCGTCTGTTTGGATTTCTTTTTAAACTTATGAAAAATGGCAACAGCAGCATACGTGGATCATTTTGCAGCAGAGTGCCTTGTTTCAATGTCAAGTCGTGCTGTTATCCATAGTCCCAAAGGGGATCCTGATCCCCAACCTGATGCAGCAATACTTCCTTCATCCAATGGAGAAGATAGACGGGAAGTCAGAGAAACCGGGAAAGACAATGGATCATCATTACTTGTGGTAGCTAGCATTTTAGCAGATCTGAACCAGCACGTCCCAAACTCACCTGCTCTAAGGACGGAAAAAACAGAGACACTTGATTTAACAGAACAAATACACATTTCTATTGCTTCTGAGGAGTTTGGGGAAGAAAGTCTGTCTTCAGCTGGTAAGCATGGAGGAGAAAGAGCAGCCACACCTACTAGCCTGGCTGCAGTAACTGAGCCAAGCCCCAGACAAAAGAACAAACGCATAAGAAGCTGGACTGACCCTGGATCACCCCAGAAAAAGCACAAATGCCACTATGTGGGGTGTGAAAAAGTTTATGGCAAATCTTCCCATCTTAAAGCTCATCTAAGGACCCATACAGGTTAGTTACAATCCAGCCAGAGATTTATTTGTTACAGCTTGGTAATTAAAATGAAAAACAAAACCAAACAAACTTTTATTTGGCCACTGTTATGGTTTCACCTCTCGGAACTCAAGCTCGGGAAAACCAAACAACAAAAAACCCCTCTGGGAGTAAACCCTTACTGGGCATAGATTCAAAGCTAATGTTGCCCTTTTTTATTAATGTCACAGGGAACGGCATGCGGGTCATCTGTGCGGATTGTACCAAGCTGTAATTTTTAGCTGCTGGCCTTCTTGTTCTGTGTGTCTTCTGCTTCCCTTTCCAGTACTTCTTACCTCCCTGTTTTTCCTACTCTGTGCTCCAGTCCCTCTCTTTATACCAGCTTATCACTTCCCCTGCAAGTATCAATATTCTTGATATTTTAAAATTAAATGTTCTAGAGGCACCTACATGGCTGTGTATCTGTTTCTTTCTTTAGCAGACACTTTGTGAAAGCTAGAGTAAGCAGAAGGTAGATGAGAGGCTGAACACAAGTCACAAGGAGACACCATGAGTGAGGAGAGAGGGGGATATGGGCAGTGTCTAAAACGCTTTTGGCAGCTGGGTAAAACTGAATTCAAAAGAAAAAAATATTTGAATGCAACCAGTATCTTGTACTTATGAGTGTTCAAGTGCTTACTTGGTGTAGGCTGAGCACTTTTTTGTTGCTACTGTAGTTTATGAGACACACCCACAGAAAAAGTGGAAGTTGTCAAGCGTTGAGAAAGTTGTACTGAAAGTATTAGGAGGGCCATCTTGAAATAGGCCCCATGACTTGCCACACCTCACGCCTCTGCCTGGTGCTGGGAAACAGGATGGCTTCCAGACAGACAGGGGACACCAAGAATTGAGGAGATCAGTCTCTGCTGAAGGCACCAATCATATCACATGTGTTGAGGCACCACACTGACTAGAGCAGACTTGTGCAAGATGTTCCACTGAATAATTTCAGATGGCAAATTAGTTTACTAAGATGTATGGTCAGTTCTCTTAAAAAGAGCAGTAAGAAAGAGATCCTCAGAACTAAACATGACGTAACTCCTGAGCAGTTTTAGCTCTGAGGTGTCAGCCTCACCCATGCTGGCCCTGCTTTCAGTGTGCCTTCAGCTTTTCCTGTTGCCTTCTTGAGATAAAGTAAGAGCCATTCGAATTTGACGGTATGCTTTGCTCTCTGTGGGAGAGAAGAAAGCCCCATCAAATCTGAGCATATGGATGGACAATTCCCTGTGGCACACAGCCAAAGGAACAGCGTGTTCCTGGCACCCCAGGCAGCCTGTCCTGCTTTGCACTGTGTAACTGCTTTTTGCCGCCTTGGGAGTTACACAGAAAAGGTGTTTCCACTTGGCTTGCAGGGAATTGTCTCCATTAATTTTCAGTTCTTTTGCATTCCTGTTGCTGGCATTTGCCATTGTCCTGAAAGCGAAAGATAAATTTAGTAACGTTTCTGGGTTTCCAAACCAACCAAAGACCAAGAAGGGGAACTCCAGCCCCGGATAAAGAGAGGAGGGTTTGGCGTGCCGTCCCTGCGGGGAGAGGAGGGAGGGCAGGGCCGGCGGGGAGTGTCGCTCCAGGCTGCCGGCGGAGTGGAGTCATTCGGGGACGCTGGCTTGGCTCCAGGTTCTCTTTTTTTTCCTCTTTTCCTTTTTTTTTTTTTCTTAACTCTTCATTTCCTGTATTTTTTCCAGGACTGTAGGGCTCAGTTGGCTACTGCTGTAGCTAATGGCAGTAAGAGAGCACGTGTGTCTGAGAGCTAAAGGAAAAGCAGGGAAGGGACTGTTTTTGCCCAGGGAGTGGCAGGACCCTCGGGGACTACAGCTTCTTTGTTTTCTTTCGTCTCCAGTGTCTGTGTGGGAAGCTTTAAGCAAAGCTGCCAAGTTTCCCTCCTCACTGGCAACAGGTCCGTCTCTGTTTGGATTGAGTTTTAAACAGGCTTAAATGCCTCTTATTCTCCTTGCAGAATGTTTCCTAAGGTGTTTAAATTTTTTTCTATCTTTAAAAAAATTGTGACAACCTTGAAAAAAGTTTGTAAAACAATAAGAGTTAAACTAACAGAAAAAGTGATCACTTCCAGGACTGGTAAATATTTGTTCTTACAAAACCCGTAATGGTGTTTTACGGCTTTAGAACAAGGGCTTTGGGTCTCCTGCTTTCTAGTCATCCTGAACTAGTTAAGTAACAAATCAGTCTGCCCAATTGTCAGATAAATAGGGTGATGGCTATCCACATCACAGAGCAATGGTGAAAGTACCCCAGGTACACATGGAAGCTGCTTTAAACAGCTATCCAAATAAGGCCCAAACCTGTTTGCTAAGAACAGTCAAAACCTCTGCAATGGAGCAAAACTTCTTCCATGTGCTGTATGACTAGATGAGCTGGTATTTAGGGGTGACCTGAAGGCTGAGAAGAGCACTGCAGGCTAGAAGATAACTGATGATCATGCAAGAGATACTTGAAAAAGAACGGTTTATGGTCTGCTTTAGAAACTGGCTTGTCCTTGTCTGCTACTGTGCTGAGAAAGTAAAGGCTTTGCTTTGCATGGTTCGAGGAAGGATAGACCAGATCCTTGAGCTTATGTCAAAGAGATACAGAGCCTTCCAAGTACTATAGCACCAAATCCAGCCCACATTGATAGGGACTGAGAGCTGGTGCTATTTTCCAGCTGTTTGGAAAACAGCTATGTGAAATCCTTCTTATAGCCAGATATCAGAGCTTAAATACAGAAAGTAAAAACCATAGTGCAGATGATGCTAATTCTCCTACTTAAAGCAGAAGAACCAAGATGGAAATGCCAAGAGCATCTGCTTTTTGTCCTTTACTCAGTGGTACAGTGTTTTTTAGTACTCCTATTTGGACAATATGTGCTGGAGAAATCCACAGTTTCTTGTGTGCTTTTTTGGTACACTACTTGTTACCCTGTCTCAGCCTTATGAATACTTCACCTTTATTACACTGAAAACCCTTGAACCAGGCAAAAAAACTTTTCACCGAAATCTACTCTTTTCTCTACACCAACTTTCAAAGTTCCCATCCCCCTATGATTCTTTTCATGTTTATGTTTTCCACTCTAGTCTCTCACTGAATGTCCTGGAGTTCAACATGATCACCAGCCACAAAGCCCTTGAAGTTTTAATATTTACCAGAAGGTTATATTTAGTGTCAGTGGGTAGTTATCAAGTCCAAATACTTTTCCACTAAGCCTCCCATGGATCTTGAAAGCTCTGTTCTGGTCCACAGAGGCAGCACCCCTGTTTGTCCTAAGCTATACTGACACCACTGATACAAGAGGTTTTACTGATACACAGATTGAAAAATCCTCTCCATGGAGAAAATTTCTAAACACAAAGGACTTGCAAAAAAATCAAATAAATAATTCACATGACAGAGTCCCCCCTTGTCGAAACAGGTTTTCAGCACAAAGGTGAAATTTTCTGGAATTACTGGAAACCAGTTAGTCTCTTGATGAACCAGTGGTAAAAGGGAGACTGTACAATGCCTAATAGCAATCACCAGGCTGCAATCTTAGAAAGCCTTGTCCTGGACCACTGTGTTCTGAGAGGCTGTAGAGAGTCCCAGCTTATTGCATTTTATTACAAATCTATACACAGAGAAAAATTATGGGATCTTGGGCAGGACTCACAAGAATCCTATGTATTGCAGCTCCCCACCACATCATTGTGACAGTCGCAAGCTTTTAGCCATCTCCATTAGCACACCATCACCATCATGAATGCAGAGAAAGCACAAAATAAACCTTCATTTAACTCCATTGAACTGTCCTTCTAAACTTACTAGTTCTAAGCACTAAGCAGCACATTATAACACTGAAACAGCTTTTCAGTCAGTCATCAGAATTAAATGAATCTGCACAAATTAGCAGAAGCTAAGGAGAAGTGGGCACCAGTCTCAGCCAGGAGTCTTAGTCTTGCAGCAAAACCAACTTAGGGGCCATGTGGCTTAACAGTAGCTCCTCTGCACTGTTGCTAAACCAGCTCTATGTGGCTGTCGAAGCACAGAAAGAAGAAAAGGCCTAATTACATTATCCTCACACGTACATGTCAGGTTAGGGCTCATCCAAGAGAAAGTGATGAAGACCTTTGTCGATCTCTAGCTGGCAGAATGAGCTTGGGCAGCTATGTGTTTTGCCTGCTTAACCTTGCAGTTGTGGTAGATACATTATTTGGCATTTGTTGTTCTTTTTATTCTAACCTTTATCCATTAGCTGGATTGAAATAGGTAGAAAAGACCAACTCATTTTCATTTCTTTACATTAAATCTCTATAATCACATATTTGAGACACTACATTTCATACACTAATGAGCCTGTATGAAAAAAAAGTTCTTTTTTAGCTTATGTACCCTTTTTTACCCATCAATTGTAATATCTTGTTTCCCTAGACAAAATTTCTCTGTTGACTTTGTAGCTGGTATATGTGAAGATGGAGAATTTAATAATGTAACTGATAGTTGAAAACAATTTGAGAATAAAGCAATCAGACCTCACTGTGATGAGTATGACAAGAGCATAACAGGTTGGACAAACAAGAATAGTATATGTCCTGTGTTCAAGCTGGTAAAGAGGCCTTTATATAAAGTATAAATAATCCATTTTAAATAGGGCTTTGGACTTCACTTTCAGTTCTAGTAAGTCTAATTTGCTCACATTATGTTAATTCAAAACAAAACAGTAAAGCACAGCTTCCCTTAAAGTTCTGAATCAAGATGCTATCCATGTGTGTAGAAACCAATTAATGTAAGAAGCAAGTTTTTCTATCATATAAATAAACTTTATCTTCCATTTTAGCACCTGGCAATTACCAGAAACATATCTAGTTAAGTAAAACCCCGTGGACTGGATCTGGCTGGGTTTCTTTTAGCTTGTTTCTAGGCACACAGTGACTCTTGAATATGTATGTGTGTAACAGGTGGGCAGTATTGGTGAAGATTTGCAGGAAAAGATAACAAGGGAAGAAACCCAATCTAAGGCCTTCAGTGCAAAGCAGGACTGCAGACAGTCCTTGTGTAAAGCAGGATGAATTGACTGGTGCTGGTGCTTCAATCCATCCATCCTCCTGAGCTTCCAGTTTGGCTGCTCTGCATACCAGGACTTACAGGGAGCTGCAGCTCCTCTGAGCAGGATGCCAGAGGAAATTGAAAAGGCCTTTCCCCAACACAGATTTCCCAAAGGCGAAAGGACAGACTAAATGAATTTGTCCCTCTGCATATTGGGCCTCCTGGGTTTGATTTCTTGTGTTAAATGCACAGGCTATGCTTCCTTCAGTCTCATTAGCATACACCCAGATTATCCAAAAGCTGCAAGGTGCCTCTGGGCTGTTGTGTCCCTTAAGTGCCTTCCACCTCCTTACTTTGCTGAGTGCATCAAAGCATTTTCTCTAAGGTTTTATTTCTGAGATGGGCCCAAATGGTGGCTTCTGGACAGATTCAGATAGCAGCCTCACAAAATAAGTTGTCCTTCCGGCCTAAGGCATAAGCTTTCTCAGTTTTAAGAGCTTCAGGAGCCAGCTACTTTTTTTCTGAAAACTAATAATCTTAACTCTTTTAGTAAGCCTATATTTTTTTAAGACAATACGGATTTTCAGAGCATTGTTTGTGTTTCCTCTGAAACAGCTCTGCAACTCCTTTCTTACTTCCTCTAAGAAAATTTCAACACATAAACAAAAGTCAGAAAACAGAGAACAGCTTCCCTCAAAGCCCTGCGAGAGTCCTCACCCTACAATGCAATTCTCAAGACTATAGTTCTTATTTAAAAGTATTGAATTTAAGCCTGGATCAAACAATATGTGTTCATTGAAGATAAAAAAAAATATATATGCTCTAAGTTTCTTAATGTTAAAGTCTTTCAAATAAACACAGGGCATAAACTTTTTAAGAAATAAGCAAATTTTAAAACATGTTTCAAAGGGAGCTGAAGTTAGGAAGAAAAGTAGAACTACTCCTACTCACTCCTTTTACTTGACTGCTTCAAGACTGAATAGTAAGATTCAGTTAATTCAGTGCAAAAGAGTTAGGGCTAAATTAGTTGGATGGAGAATCCAGCTGGATGATATCTGTATTTACCACACACTTGATTAATATTAGCTGTTAGGGGAAACTACCTCTCCTGATGGTTATACAGGTTTCTCTGTGAAGGATTTCCCTTTATTTCCTTTTCCCCCCTCTTTCTCCCCAATCTTTGTGGAGATATTAATCACGCATAAGACACAGAAATGAAGTTTCTGGTAACAACAGAATTTAGGTATTTTAGCTAAAAAACATTAAAGTAAAACTGTACTTATCACTGTTACAAATATGTGTCTAATGAAAAATCAGAAACATCACAGACTTCTCTTTTCACAAGCCATTTTTCTTTTAGCGTGGAAGTGGGGCTTAGGTCCAGTGTAATGAAACCTGTTACTATTGAAAGTATCGAAGATGGATAACCCTCCAGTTGTTTTCCTTTTCCTAGACACTGGTGGTAGGACACTTTCCTTCTCAGTGACAAGACCTAGGTCTTACAAACAGTTGGGAGTAAACTGGCAAGCAAGGTTTTTAATGAATGGACAGTTGCAATTGATTGCTGTGCTTGTATTAGAAATTAATCACAGCCCTATGGACAAACAAGAGTTTTCAGAATGATCTGCAGAAGACTTTTCTGCAGTAGCCTTTCTCTGCAAGACACTGGAAAGTGTATGTGACAGAAGTTTTGCATAAACAAACCTTTTGCTAAACTGGAATTCCTTATGAAACAAACTCACAATTGGATTCCATCTGAAAAGAAGGCACCTTTAACCATTTAAAACACAACTGTTCCATTGTGTTATTGTCTGGCTGAACATGGTTATGGCACGTCCAAGAGCAGAAACCTGGAACTTGTTTATATTGGACATGTGGTTTCTAGTTCTGTTTTTTAAGTTAAGCACGTTCCAACTTCCCCCCACCCCCTTCCAATCTTGGATCAGCTGTCTGGAAGTTGGTGCTGACAGAGCCAAAAAAATACTCTGCTGTTCAAATGCAGGACAACTTTTGAAGGGTCCTTTCTGTAGAATTTCTATAGGTATACTTTTTTCCCTTTGTTACCCACTTGGCTTTTATGAGGTAGATTTGCATGGGCAGTGAGATCATTATCTTGCTGTGTTCGGTTTAACAATAGCTAGACAATGTGGGTTATTTAAGTGCAGGCACTGAAGTCAGACACACATATCCTGTATTTTTCAGGTCTTGCAGATTCAGCAGATCTTACAGGGCCTC
Source organism: Parus major (assembly GCF_001522545.3). Lineage (NCBI taxonomy): Eukaryota > Metazoa > Chordata > Aves > Passeriformes > Paridae > Parus > Parus major. The sequence continues at coordinate 4,988,444 of NC_031779.1, read as the reverse complement.
CACTTAATATAAACGAAAAATTTTTAAAAGTTCAGAGTGCCACCGTTGTGGTTACTTCTAGAAAAACGACCTCGGAAGCTTTTTTGCAGCCTTAACATAAAAAGCATTTACTAACCAGGAACTTGGCGCAAGTCAAATGGTATTAAAGTAAGCATATCCTGAAATGACCTCTAGTGCAAGGAAAAGATTTGCTGTAATCACTTACAGTCCTTTCGCAGGGCTTTCAGGAAATACAGGCAAAATACTGGGGACTGGGTATTTGCTGATGTTGCAGATCAATGGATCAATAAGCTATCTTAGATTTATTGCACGTTACATTTCTACCAGACCACTCTCTATAATTTGGTTATAAGAGATTTTGGAATAGAGGAACTTTAAAAAATCATATGAAAGAGCAGTGTTACTGCTGCATGTTTCACATCTTTCCATCTGCCTTGCTAGAATAAACCTTGACAGTAAATACCCAAGCAGGATGGGCATGCTGGTTATGTCCTTACTGCCTGCAACAGTAGCTTTTAAAGCTGGTAAAGGAGAACAGCAGAAATGCTAACTCTGCCAGAATAAGATCAGGTGAGGTACAGCAGCCAGAAGGGATGTATTGAGCTTTTTAAAGTAAACAGCTGTCAGTATTTCCACTGGAGGAATTTATAATGGAGCCAGCTGAGAAGGATTAGTACATTTTCAGATGTTTCCTGCAAATTTTTTTGTGAAATGATGAGCTGTTTGTTAATAGATCAGGGAATTATTTATTTTGCTGTTTCGAGATAAATAAATGAAATTACATTGGTATAAATTTACATACTACACTGGGATTTTAGAGACTATTTTACATTCTTGCAAACCTCACAGTTAAATATTGTGCTTTCCTATGTTCTTAATCTAGTAATTTAGGCCTTATTCTGCCATAACGAATAGAACAAAGATGCTGCTAAAACCTCACAGAACCACGGACTAATTTTTGTTATTTATATGTAGGGGCTTACTGAATTTTAATTTACAATCTCTTTTAAATGCCAGCAGAAGGACTGCAGATGAGCATTAATACATGAGGGCTGTGACAGTTTTTGATTGTTCTGGTGATTGATATATTTTCCAAGTCCTATGTGAATTGTATGCAGCCTTCCTATGCACGTGAAACTCTTCACAGAGCACTGAAAGCACCTTAAAAATCATTGGAAACTTCAATTTGCTGAATATATGTTTATACAAGCAATGCCAATAGAATGTTTAGCCTTACTGTCTAATAAATCCAGAATGTATTTGTAAATATGTCTTCTAAATTCTCCTAACATGGCCAAAACAAAACTGAATTTCTTAGATACCTCAAAGGATTACTTTCAGACAAGATTCTCATTGATACATTTTTCCCCTTTGTGCGAAGATATACCATATTTACACCTTCTATTTCCCCCAGCTTTCATCATTGAAACCTACTGAATTCTTCTCACTAGCATTTAATAATTTCTTGGACATTTGGAACCAAATTCTAGCTTAAATAGAAATGTATGAACAAATATATAAGCAACCAGAAAAGCAAATGCTTTGGAATTTATAGGTGCCCCTACACAGTGTTACTAGCATAAACAGACCTATAAGAAATATATCAAAAAGCTTTTTGTTTTTTTGTTTGGTTTTTTTTTACAAATGACAGAAAAGATGTAGACAAAGTAATTGTAATTACTGATTATTAATTTTAGTAGACGCTAGGTGTGAATTTAGTAAAATCAGTTGTACTTCAAATTGTATAATATGAGGTAAGAATAGCTAATCACTTATCCCTTGCCTTCAAAATACCAACTCTCAGTGTCCCTAATAAGGAAACACACAGCGTTTTTTAAGCACAGACTTTTGTGTTTCATTTGGAAAGAAACCTCTTCCTAACCCACCACCCACAAATATAATATGCATATATATAGCATTGCATTGATAATACACATAAAAGTGGGTTTGCACAATAAAATATAACTGTTAGTGAACCCTAATTCTGATTCTTCTGCTCCTCCATGTGCTGCTGAGGCTTTGAAAGGGCAATAGGGCCATTGCAACTTGAGATTATCTCAGCGTTGCTCAAGTAGTGGAACGTGGAGAGAGAATTCTCCCGCTGCCCAAAACCCCCAGCATTTATGGGCCCTGGAGAATCCCTTACTTTGTTGCTAAGGTAGGTTTTCAAATTACTGCCAGATTTGTGGGGGGTCTGAAACAGTAACTTTAACAGGAGACTAGCCGAAAGTTGTGGGAACACAACGTCAGTCATTATTCATTCCACTACTCCACAGCTTTCTTAACTTGTCATCTGCAAACGAGTTGAGATATCACACTAGATCGAGGTAATTACCATGCTGAAAGATTTACACCAATTTCCCACATTTTCCTTCAGCTTGACTGAGTTTTGTTGGGTTGCTATCTCCCTTCAGGCTGCAGGATAATATTAAGGGCACCACCTCACTGACCAAATAAAATGTGATTTAAGCCAGCACCTGTTGGAGTTTGGAGTGCAAATTTAGCAGTCTAATTTCTGGGGAGCCATTTTAATTAATAAGTGTCATTGGTAGCTTTCAGAGGATGAAGTGGTCAGGCAGATTACAATGTTATCTTTGCTGTGCTCACTGATGTAAGCAAATATTGTACAACAGCTGGCACAAATGTTTTACCATGAACCTTGTCCCAGACTTCTATAACTGGGACATGTACAGATGAAATGTGTTTAGGAACATAATTGTCAGATACCTTATACTAAAGTGATAATTGACAAAGCTCTAACTATATACTGCAGAGACAAAACTGTAATGAGAAACAGCTTTTAAACACTGCTTGTCAAAGTACAGATGTTCAGCTCCAGTATCTTTTAAGAAACGTTTCAGTCAGTCCCCAAAGGAGTGGTTTTTTTTAAAAAAAAGAAAACAACAACAACAAAAGGAACAGAACATTTTGTGATTCTGCTTCTTACCCTACTGCAGTATTTGGAATTGGCTGCTGTTTCCAGTAAGCAGTGTGGACTAAGCAAATACAGCTTTCCTCTCCAAGCATAAACTCTCACCCGTCTTATACCAAAAGGGCCTACATGGTGAAGGGCTACACAATTTAGAGACTTTTTGCTAACAATGCTTACTGGTGAAAAGTCATGTAGAACTCAGGGTTTTCTCTTCATTTCTGATGGTGATTTTTCTGAGCAGTATGGCCTCTGGAAAAAACAATATCACTGACCTTACCGAAACAAAATCATCTCTTTTAAATTGATGCCTTTTGCTTGATACTTCCTCTTGTCTTCCCTATAATTTCAAATGGTTAATAGGCTTCTGTTAATTCCTTGAGGTTTTAGGACTCTATAACATGAAAAAATCCTAGTTCTCCCCTTTTGCTATGTTTGATAGATTCATAAGTATTTGAGTACTTCCCTCCTCTCAGTCTAACACCTCTCAGTGTAAAAAACAATTCTGACTGCTGTTCTTACAGATTGTTTACAGGAACATAATTTAATTTCTGCATGCAATAGACTACTGCACTTGACTGTACAAATTGCTAGATTAATTTTTGTCTTTAAGGCAAAAATTACTAAGATTTGTTTTTTGCCATCAAGAATGTAAGTTACGAAAAACATTCTGAGAGAATGTTATCTGGCTGGTGCTTTGCTTTTGTAATGAATTCTTGAAAAAGCTATGCTTTCTGAGGTTATGTTATCAGTTTGTGCTCCTAAAGTTAGCATTTGCAGGTGAATTACAGACTAATAAATTTGGAGAAACATTCTGTACCTCTGCTGAACTTCTGTGCAAATGTTTGCTTAAAGCTTCTTTCCAAGAGCCAACTTTGGTTCTTTGTGTAGAGTATCCATGGAAAAATTATACATATAAACTGTCAATTGGATGTGACCACTGTTGTTTGCAAGAGATTCAAACTCATTTGATATAAGCTACATCTTTCTGGTGTTGGCATGCAAATTGCTTTCTTAGATGTTTAGATGAATTTCTTACAGAAAGACAAGGAGCAGATGTGGTTGATGTGCTTGATAGTTTTTCTTCTTTGAATGCTGTGGAGGAACTGAGTTCTAGTCTTGTTTGCAAAGAAATCCAAATTATCACATAACTGTTTTCTCAATCAAATAGTTCTAAAGAGGCTGTACATTTGTGCAGTATAAAGTCTGTGGTATTCCCTTTATGAAGAATGACTGTGTGACACGTTTTGAATTTGAGTACATTTGTTGTGGTTTCACAAACACAGTAAGAACAACAGCAACTTTCACTGCACAGCTGTTTCTCACTTGGAAATCAGACCACCTTTGGATTTTTTAATACCTAGTTTTTTGTAAAATATAAAACCAGCCCTGAGTTCCTAGGTCAGTCTTGTGCTTGACTCTTCTGATTATAAAACACAGCTCAATGAGCATGCAGACAGCACAGTGTACACAACCTTACAGTGTTGAGGTATTTCTGTTCTGAAAAGAATGCTAAGCATACCTGGTTTTGTGCAGTGTCATGAGGAATTATTTTTTCTAAGACTTAAGTTTTTCTCTTATTTGTCTATTATTCACAAATTCTAAAACTGAGCTGTAAAAACTAATTTTAAAAAGAAAGTAGAAACAAGTTTCAACCAATTGACTGAAAATCAAGTTCAAAGTAGTTTGTGGATCACGTCTTTTGGGAGGAATAATAAGCTTGGCAATGTCAAGCTGCAACAGCAATAATTGGATCATCTCAATCCCTCAAAGCTAAGTCAGGATACAACACCCCAACTCATGAAGCTGCAATTCCTGTTTTCTTTGGGTTTATTCACAGTCTGTCTGTTGTATCAGAACCTCCCTATTATTCAAGTTTATGAACCTTGCAGTTCTGCATACTGTAATTCCTGAATCTCAGCCCAAGACGTATGGTTGCCAGAGCTGTGCTCAGGAGCTAGGAATATGGACAGGAAATCAGGTTCAAATCGTTTTGTGGTTCTCAGATTAAGGACTGAATTGAGCAAGAGTCCAAATGGAAGTAAGAACAGCAGGGAACTTCTGTGATCTTTTTCAAAGTAAAAATTATATCCTGTGCATCAGGTTTTGGAGTTAGCCTGCAGACTTATGTGACATTGATATATTTTAGAAATTCTTAGTAATGGTGCAATTCCTATTATATTTCATAGAACTTCCCTATCCCAGGAATCTTCTGAAAAAATTTGGCCACAATAATTTCCTGTATTTTTGAGTACTTCACTAGCCCCTGTGCATCAGGCATGTTAAGTGTGGTCAGCTAATTTCCTGCAAACACAGGGAACAGGTGCTCCACATCAAAAATCCAGAAAGGCCAGTGGGTTTCCTCTCCTCACCCAGAACAGCAGGTCTGTTTGAGAATAGACCTGCACACTTAATTAAACAAGTGTAGAAGAGAAGGAATAAATGTGCTGGAGGCACTAGGAATTTATGTTTTGGGAAGTAATTGGGATCTTTCTACTACAACTTGTCTACATTTACAGCTATTGAATTTTTACATGACATATATGGACCCATAGAATTATTATTATTATTCTAATAAAGAATCATTATTCTCTCATAAGGTGAAATGGTTTCCATGTCAATAATGTTTTTAAATACTTACAGAGAAAATGGTGACTGCTGGGCAGCCCTTCTGGCATGATTCATAGGTATAAACCATATTCTGCAGTGAGATGTAACTGAGTTTAACAGAGTTTTAAAACTTTACAGAGTGCTCTGTAAAGGCAGGCAATAAAGACATGGGTGTAGCAGGCAAGGGAAGACAGAGCTGCTAAAGGGGCCATGATATATATTTTAGTAAATTTTAAAATACTATAGATGTTTCTTTCAATACTACTTTGAGATAGAAAAGTAGTGAAAGTAGTATTGCTCATGAAAGAGGGACTCCAGTTAATTTCTCTTTGTGAGTCCATGGTAAGACAGTTTTTTGAGAACACCTCTCTATTTTTGAGTTATGTATGTAATCTATCTCAAGATGCCCTTGACAAAGCTGTCTTTGAAATATGTCTTTGAAATACGTAAGATCTCAGCTTTTCAATTATGTTTCACATCCAGAGTCACGCTCAGATAATTGGCTTGTGACTCGGATCCTCCACAATCCAGCAAATGCTCCATTCATTCAATTCCAGCACTGGCCATGGCCTCTCTCCTACATCGTGACCCCACACGTCAGGCACAGCTGGTGGGGCTGACTCCCTCAGACCCTGCAGCAGCTGTCCTCAAAACCAGCATCAAACAGGGGTCACAGCAGCTGAGCTACACTTAGGCTGTGTCACACCCTGGGTGTTTAGGAGAGAAGTGTTGAAAACCTTGTTTTCTGATTCAATATTAGAATGAGGCCTGGACGGCTATATGCTTAAAATGTTTGTAGTTTAAAGTATTAACACATAGAGAAGACTGAAAAAATCTGAAACTGGAAAGGAGCATGTAACTGGTGCTCTTTTTTTCCTTTTCATATAGCTGTGGTTGAAGGAGGCTTCAAGGAAATACAAAATAAACAGGGAAGGTATTGACAAAATAGGACATATAAATGAGATGAGAGTTGAATGTTGAATCGCAAATTGACTTTTCTAAAAAGCTGACCTGTTTTAAAAGTGAGCAGTTTAGAACATTACAACTGTTACAAAAGGATCTAATTCCTCTACTGTATACGAAAAAACCTGAAGCCTGGTTTAAACAGGGAGGATGTTTTAACAATCTGGGCAGAAATTTTTGGTGTGTGTGCAATAGTTTTATGCATATCTTGAATGGTAGCTGCCTTGTGTCAAGCAACAGATTTAGTGTTTGATTATCAGCCCATAAAACTACTTTCCAGAGCTGCCTGTTCCCTGAAGCTGGATGCTCAATATGGCCATTGGCAGATGCTGCTCATAAACTACTTCAACACCACCTTGCTCTCTGGCAAACAATCCACCCAGAATTAGAATAAAATAACAGGAAATCCCACTCCCTCTCTCTTCCATACAGTTGCAATAAAATCTGAGTTTCAGATTTTTCACTTAGCTTTACAGCTTTAGCTGTGCTTATAAATGCTGAAGGCCCATGTTTCAGGCACACTGTGTTACTGTGATGTTCTTGATTGAACAGTTCAAAAGTTCACAAGGAGACATTTCACAATTACAGCCAAAGACAACTTCACTAACTTCTGTTTGCTTGGCTTCTAGCAAAATGAAATCTCATCCTGTCCCCAAATCCTGGGAGCTGCTGTGCATATGAAATGTCATAACTTACCCGCAAGGTCTATTCATGCCAAAGTATGTGCACTTCAGTTGGAGGCAAATGACATTCAGCGTCTTCCAGAACTCAGATAAATAAAGTGCAGGTCTCAGATTAGAAGAATAATCCTCTAGTCTGTTATTTTGCATAGCAGGATAACCTTTCATTAATTTGATAAGCTTTGCTTTTACAAGCATTATCCTGTTTTTAGTAGAATAGAATAATAAAAAAATCATTGGTATGTCAACACAGAAGAAAATGATTCATGAGATCATATGATTCCTTCTTTGCAGCTATTCATGCAACTGCTGGGCAGAGCTCATGGAGCCAAAGTTTCCCAATTTCAGCATGAATTCACCCATGGTTAACACCAGATTAATATAATTGGTCATTACCTATTTAATTGCTCTCCTACTTAAAACATTTCCATTGTCTAACCAGAGATCATGAACATTACTGTGCAAATTTTTTTGAAAGCCACGACAACTAAAAATTTGTGAGAGAGACTTTCATTGAAAGCAGTCTAAGCCACTGCAGAGGTTTTTCCTCAAGTCATTGTACAGACAGGGATGGTTTATGAAGTTTCAGTTTGATTTCAAGCCTTCTTGCAATATAAGCATCTTCATATTCAAGTTTTTATCCATGGAGATATGTTTGCAAAAGAATCTTGTGAAAGAAGTTATGACACTAAGAAGTCACTGTGTGCCATTTTTGGTTCCTATCATTTTACTTATGAATACCTATTTGTTCATTCATTCATACATATATAATTCCTCTCTGCAATGACCACACCACTGAGAATGAATGACTTGAGAGCCTGTGAGCTCTGTTGACGCACATAATCCTGGGTTTCACAAAGAGAAATTCTCAGGTTGGAAGGAGAGTTGCAAGTGTCCTATAGTGAGAATGTAATATTTCTGTCCACTGTAAAGAATGGGCTGAAGAAGGGTGGGATGCCAAGGAGTGTCATACTCTAGGGCTCCCATGCAGCTGCTAACAGTCAAATGTCTGATCTGGAGCCGTTCAGGGTTTGCAGAGTAGGCTGGGTAATAGACTGAGCAATTCTGAAGTAGCACAGGAAGGATCCAGACAGGAGCCTGTAATGGAAACCTTTTGCTTCTGTACCTTAACTGCACCTTCCCCGTAGATACATTTGGATATGTTGTTTCACTATCAGAAGGACATTTTTCCCTCCTGGAGGAGAAAGAATCAAGTCTGGGGAGTTTGTTTTTTTGGCTTCAGTTGCTGTCTGGATAACACTGTCATTAATCACCTTGTTTGCTCTAAAAGAGGGAGAGTGGTGCAGCTGAAATCAGCTTGTAGCAGACAACGAATCAGCATTGCTAGCGTGCTGCAACAGGAGTAACACGAGACCTCAGGTGACTGAACAAGGCCTTAGTCCAGTGTATGCATTCATCGAGGGCCACTTTATTCCTTTCAACTTTTAACTGGACTCATTCAATAAAAACAGTGCTTATTATTATGTGGATTTAGAGAGCCCTCCTCCAGTCCCTTGTCACTTTAAAAGGTTTGAATTGGCTCATCAACAAGACAGAAAAAGAACAAAAACCCCACATACCTTCATCAATGTTAGTCTGTTTTAAGAGGCCAGACTTTTCTGACCTATGCTGAAGCCACAATCTTTGTATGAAAGGAATGAAATAAGTCCCTTAAACAATAAATTTTTGGCTCAAGGCAAGAATTCTAGGCTGAAATTCCTTTGCTGGGGTGATGCAATAGGTCAGATTTGCTGATTATCACATCGACTTTTTTGGTTTTCAACCCCAGTATTCTTTTCAACTATATTTATTTAAAATGGAAAAGGAAAAAAAATGGGAAAAAAAAAAATCACTGCCATTTAGTTTTATCATTCAGTAATACTTAGATGTGTTCAGAGGCTCTTTTACAGTGGCTTTTTATTTTCTAATCACAATAGATATTTAAATAATCACCCTTCTTTGTTACATTCATAGAGCTGAGTAGAAAAAAATCAGAGAAATACAGTAATTAAAGGGCTACTATACTAAACTTCAGAGTTCCCTTCTTTGCTGAGTGTCCTACTTCAGTGTGGTTTGCAAATGACACATAGCTAAGATACATCTTCCTCTCCCCAGAATTCATCACTTCATCATTTCAGCATAACACAATTTAATTATCTGGCATTTAAGTGCAAAGTCAAAGGGTCAAGTATTGATCTCCATTCTTTGGAACAAGCCACAGGAGAGAGAAAATCAAGTGGAAGTTGCTGCTCTTTTGAATTAGTGGATTGAAGCTGTTTTACTGAGCACTGGTCTAGGATTTAATGCTTCAGAGATAAGGAGATAAGGAGATCCAGTAAGTGGACATAAATTATATACATCAATTGCTACTACTTCACTTTGATAAAAGGCCAAACAGTTAGTTTGCATTATTTTAGAACATAAATTCTCTGTCACTAAAGCTGTTGCCTTTCATATTTTAAGTTAGGCTTGTCATTGTTATTCAGTGTAAGAACTACATTTACCCATATATTCCAGCAAGAAGGTTAAAAAATGCTGCTTTTATAATTGGATGTGGCCAAAGTCCATGTAAGCAAAGGCATTGCACTTAATGGAAGTACGATCGATAGGAGTTATTCCTGAGAGGCAGACAGGGTCCATTCCAGTCTGCACTCACCTAGATAGGGAAATTGTCCCTGCTAGTTTGGTATGTTTCCAACCTCCTGGGTATCCTAATGGCTCAGATGTCTCCCTTTTCTTAGATGAAAGGTCTTCATTTTGGTCATGTGTCAAAACTTTTGAGAAAGAGAGCGAAATAGTGAACTTTAGGCTTCAGGATTAAAACAATGCACAAAGAGCATTAGGTAACAATGATAAATCCATATAGGACTATAAAGAGATTAATGCCTTGTCTTTGAAATTGTATGCATTGTAAACCCCATCTCATGCAATTCTGTAAATTACTATTTTTCTGGATTGAGGATTCCTACCTTTGTAGGAGATGGCTAAAGTTTTGATTGATCACAGCTTTACAGACTAACAGGTCTTTCTCTACTGGTAGTTCATTTAAAGTGTCCACACTATCAGTATAGTCATATAGCAAAACTACAGCAAATATGACAGAAAAGGGTCAAGAGAATTACTCTTTATGTAGATTTTGACAAGGCCTCCTGGAAGATACAGCAGTAATGCAGTTGCTGCCACAGAGGTTTTTTCTAGCCATGAAAAGAAAACTGCCTTCCCTGTGAGATGTGGGGAACATCCTTCATACTCATTATATTTCTGTAAGGAAAAGACATGCATGCATCTCCTCCTTACCTAACATGTCTAACCTGGAGTATCAACGAGCAAGTCTACATCCAAGGAATTGCTTTTACTACAACTTGTATGTGATCAACCCTAAGTCCCACAAAAACACCTTGCTAAGGATTTAGAGCTGTTTTGCTAAATTTCAGTATTCTAGATACCAACAAGAAGATTGTTTCTTTCCTTCTTTGTTGTGGCTCCTAGCAGGTTTCTGATGGGAAGCTGGGGAGGGGAGCAAAACCAAACCCTCATCACCTTTTACTAAGTGATCTCCCATCATTTTGCTAGTAATTGCAGATGATTTGTTACCCTTTCTTAAAAGAGTGATGAGGATTCCCTGAGCCATAGGAGTGTTTAAGACATTACACGTCTCTGTTCCCTCACCCCCGCCTTTCTCAGCCTTCACTTTCAGAGTTGTCTTTCTACTGGCTTTTCTATTCCACTGGATTCTTCTGATGCATCAAATCATGTCACCAGATGCACACGTTCATACCTAAGTGATGAGTGGATGGCCAGGTTAATTAATTATTCAGAAAGTTATGGAGGTGCTGTTGGTTTAATGCGTTACTCACCTAGTTCAGCTTCTTCGCTGAACTAGCTTTAAATACTCCAGTTACTTCTACAAAGAATGATTTCAAAGATTTGTGTCCATATATCTAGGCCCCATAATAAAAGGAAGGAATCTTGAATGCTAAACTCACCTTAGTTATTTTGTCTCTGTGGTTGTGTTACAAAAGAAAAACTCTTTCACATATTTAACTTACCCACCCACCCCAGCTGTGTTTTGATGTAGTCTGTATAATTGACTTCAGAGCTTCACAAAGCCCTGGCCTAGTGCAGCTGATTTTTTGTAGTTTCAAAAGAGAAAGGAACATACAAGACAGGGAGGGGTTGTGTAAGGAAGACATAAAGCATGAACTCTTCTGAAACCAGGAAGTGGCAAACTGCAAAGGAGAAAGCCAAATATTGGCTTTGACAAGCATTATGTATCTTAGTACAAGAGTGCAGTAAAACAAGTAGCATCTCAGCGCTCAAGTCTACAGATGGGAATTCAAACTGGAAATCCTGAAGGGATTTTAATGGCTTTTTTATGATCTTCAGTTGATGGGAAAGAATTTAATTTCTCAATTGCCCAGCAGGATTACCTGTGCTTTGGAGTACTGTCTAGCAGAAAGGAACAACAGTGTGAACATAGCTAGAGAGAAGAAAACCAAACAAAATTCACTATGTGTCTATGGAATTATACTGTATCAGTGCAAATAAGATTATAAAAATACATGTTTGTAAAATATGCTTGGTCTTTCTAGCAAGGGAAAGTCTTTCTAGTCTTTGGGTTGGTTGTTTCTTTGCCATGGCAGTGTGTGGTACGTTAATGCATCTTTGTGCTCTTTGAAGGGAGAACTCAAAATAGACTCAGTGTTTTGAAGGCTGCATCACTTTACCACCAGTTTGCAAAATGACTCCAGAGGAAAAAAGTACAAGGAAGTGAAAGCAGCTCAGCAGAACACCAGAAAATATTTCTTGTGCTTAATGTGATGTATGGAATCATCCAAGACTTTTTGGGTCATACTGTAATGCCACAGGACATATTCTAAGTCACATTTTCAGCATAGATCTAAAATCTATTCCAAGATTTCTCTGTGAAGTGGAAGATAGACTTTCATGGTCCTTACCCTTGGCTGTCTTTGGAATTCCCTTGTGCTTATAAACACAGGGAGTTTATGGAAGTTGAAAGCACAAATGAAATTGTTCCCTTTGAAGATCAGATCTCCAGTTAGTCACTTAATAAAAATATCAAGCATTTAATCACCATGGATAGAAAGCTGCCAAGAAATGTTAATGAAGAATATATTAAAAAAATTTGTATTTCTTTACTAGCAAGAACTACAGGAACTACATTTTTTGGTGAACAGTTTTTCACTGACCACTAGTCAGTAAATTGTTTAGATTTTTTATTTCAGAAAAATTGTGTGTTAGTGAGTTTCATTAATTCATTTCAGATTAATATCATCATTGTCTTCAAAACTGTCCCCAAAGCTAAAGGAATTTAAATAATGTTACAAAATCCATACCAAAAGAAGTAAAACAATTTAATCAACTAAAAGTAAAATTTCTATGGGTGGATTTTTTTGCAAAATTCTTCTGCAATTCAATGGGGTTTTTTAAATTTTTCAGCTGAGCAAGAAAAAAGTTATCCACATAGTTTTAGCCTTTATTTCCCTTTTCCATTCAAAACATTAGCAAAGGATATAGCAATATTTCTTTTTATTAGGTTTCTGGGCATTTCATTTTAAAGCAAATTTGCTGTAAAATTTATTTTCTAGATCCTGAAACATAATTTCTAGCTACTTGCTGATTGTTTGAGTGAAATGGTCTGGAACTAGGTTTCAGCTGAGAGTGGAACACAGAGCTTAATTTACTGTACATACAGTGATGTGCAGCAGAGATGAAGCAAGAACTGGAGTCAATCAGGAGTTAAAATGGCAGGCAGAAAATTTCTTGGTAAAGCTAGCAGGTTCAAATTTTAGATTCTTAATTCACTGTGCAAAAATACAGGATAAAAAACATGGGTATTTTAAAAATGCTAAGCTATAGATACTTGGAGCAGTTCAGCTTGAGCACCCCTGTTTGAAAAGAGATTCAGTAAAGCTATGGAATGCATATTTTAGACAATAGAAAGATTATGTGATGGAGGATCCTGGGGAATAAAAAAGATGGAATAGGCCTGAATGATTCTGCTCTGACAAAGGAGAAGCAAATGTGGCTGATAAAAGTACAGTTAAGTAGCTAAAATTAATATAAATGGTGTTTTTAAGACATTATTGAACAAGTTTGAAATAAAAGCAGAGAATATAAACGATAGAATGCAATCTCCTTTAAAAAAAATTGTTTCCATTTTGGTGAAAGTGAGTGCTAATTTTTTTAAGAGGACCAGATATCTGCATGGAACATACCAAATGAGCTATTTCGGTTCTCAGACAGACGTGTCTGTGGTTAAGGCTAAGGTAGGAATTTTTCTCTACTTATATTTCCCTGGCATTGTAGCTGTTATCATTATAGTATCTGACTGTGTGAGCTCGTCATTTGCTATTTGAGTTGTTCTAGTTACTGTGGTTGTAACAGATAAATCACAGGGTGTAATCTGTGCTCCCAGATGCCGTAATACAAACACTTCCACAGCAAACGGTAACACACTTTGACTTCAAATATAAACTTGCCACTTGGAAATTCCCCTTTTAAGAAACATTCATACATGTCTAAATAACTCAATGAAAATGTTAAGGTACAGAAAATAAACCAAGGATTTCAATCATGGATGTTATGATAGCTGTTGCACTCCTGCTCAGTAGCAGTTTCCTGTGCACACAGAAAACATAAGATCCAGTAATTTATAAATGCAGTGACTGGATTTGTTAAGGTCAAAATAAAGACGTGCACACTTCAAAGTGAATGAACTTTGTAAATGTCTGGGTTTGTGCCTGCTGGAATTCTGAGAACTCCAGTTCCTAAAAAACGGTCACATGATAGATAATGGAATTAGCAGGACTTTGTGTGCTTCTGTCTGCGGCTCCTAATGCAACCTAGCTGCTGTTGCTGTTGCTGTGTGTCCTAGGGGCATGGGGACTGTTATGTGCCAGTGTCCAGTAACTTGGGAACTCTAACCAGAGTCCTTCTTGGATCTGGCCATTCATATCACACTTCCACCCTGGGTTTCTGGAGTTTAGTGACAGTCTAATTCAGCCTATGACTTTTCAGTGAGAACATTACTAAAACACCCTCATTACCCTGGAACTAGTGAAGCTTAATATTGCTGAATTTGCTACCTGTGTTAGATGTGTGTGAAGGTGGCCAAGATGCTCCAAAGCTGTTGGACAGACACAAAAGTAGATGCAAAAAATCCAATTGCATTTGGCTTATTTGGTTATGAAATATCACCGCTAAAATCATTAATATAAAACTAAGTGCTTTCATTTTATAGGAATTTGAAATTGTGAGGTTTAGGAAATTTTAGATCCCTTTTTAAGTACTTGATAAAGAAACCACTGTTTGGCTGACATCAAAGCCACATTCTCTCTTGCACTGAGATTACAGATTTGTTATTTGACCATGCAAAAGGACTTTTTTTTATAAATGAGAGAATATCAGAAATTAAAATAAGCCATAAATACATATCAGTACTATTGAAGGATGACCTTTCCTCGTAACTGCCCAGTCTCAAGGAACATAGTCTGCTTGGCTGAATGTTTTTCCCAGGATAGCATTTCCTCTCCTGGAGGAAGGCCTCTTCAGTCACATCTCTATTTAACTGTCTGCCCCTCATCCTCCCCACCCAGCCTGCTGATCTGTGTTTCCAAATATACTCTTAATTATGTATATGAAAATGTAGAAATATAAGAATAGCACACAGTGACATGTTCAGGCTTCTAGTCTGTTTTTGTAACAACATTCAACCCTGTTCTGGGAAGCAGCAGAACAGATCAAAGATCACAGAAAATTGTTTCTGGTTTACTGTTTCTGGTTTTGCAGACACTTGTGGAATTCCCAGGATACAGATTTCTGTGTTACTGCATGGGCTTGACATGTGCTTGAAGATGCTAACATAATGTGCAGAGCTATTACATGAGTTAAATAGAAAAAAAAATAGGCCCTGGTATGTGGTTTAACTTGATAATACTCTAATCTGTAGGGCAATGGATATGACACTTCAAATTCTTCACATACAATTGCTTAAGGTTTGCATTTTAAGTTGGAAAATGGTTAATTGTCTCAAACTGGGCATTTCAGTCATTAGTAGGTTATTTTTAAAGTATGCTTATGCCTATAGAGTACTTGCTATTCTTTTTAATTCATATTCAGATGCTGTCAGATGAATTGGTGAAGCAGGAAGCAGATTATATATATATATATATAGGAAAAGAGTCCTTAAAATAATATGTGCACTAAAAGGATTGTACAAATCAAGATCAGTAGACATCAGGTCTGGTGCCACCATCTCTGTAGTTTTTGTTTCCCATAACCACATACAGTTGCCTCACTATATAATGATTGAAAAATACAGAATAATACAAAGGACCTTTATGCAATATCATAAGAACAGGCTGGCTGTAGTTGCTTCTGAATTATTTCCAGCAAGAGAGGATAGAGGTGCATTTTTTTGATCCTGTTTCTATAGCCCAGGCAACTCTGGGTTTCCTTTGGCAGGCTGCTCTGCTAGACAATATGAGCAGCAAGACTTGTGCCCCTGAAAGGAATTCAGAACTCAGTGCACCTGCAGAGCTCACGTACTTCCACTTGGTGAGCACTGCAAGTTTCTTAATGAGGCTTTACACTACCTGCTTTTTTGTTTGGACTGGATGGAGTCCAGGATAAAACCAAAAATGTTCTTGGTGGTGTAATTTTCAGTTGAGGTCAGCTCAATCTAATTCTCAGATGTGATGTTTTTCCATCAGTTTGTAACTTAAACACACGTTAGATGTCACTTGCCCTGGCAAAGGAGCTAGAAAGCTTGCCATTTAGTAGGATTTGGAACATGGATATCCAAACCTATTTAAAATGGTGAGAAAATAATTAACAGTGTTCCTTACGTTTTAAAGGCATCTCTTGCCTGCCTCTCCAAAGGTAAAGAAGACAGGGTTGCATTTTGATTAATTTGTTTTCAAGCATCTTGATCTTTTGGAAACTTAAAACTCTTGGAGACCTGTTAGTAAGGCTCATAATGCACAACGATACTGCTGCTGCCAAGGCACGGCATTAAAATTCCCAGTATACATATTCACATGCTTGATGTGTTTCCTGCCACATCTAATATACTTTAAAACACTTCTACAATTATCTGTAAGATCAAATTCTTCACTCAGTGTATAAAAGTAAAATTCTGGCTTCAACATTGCCTGAAATGGAGCTGAAAGAATCCTTATTGTCACATTACAGCCATTTTAATGGTGAAAGCTCTCTGTAGAGTACAGCATGTCCATGGGTTACTGCTTATGCAGGAACATTGTACTGTGGCTGCATGTTCCCTAATGAGATTAGGCAATCAATTCATATAATCTCTCATTCTGTTGATTGCTTTACTGCTGGTAAAAGAACATTTATATAACTTACCTGCACAGAAAACCACATCCCTTCTGTTTGGGAGATGAGAATGATGACAGACTGTGAATTTCCATGTGTGGTTTTGGAGCAGCAGCTGGGTCTTGCCTTAATTAATACCCTCCAGCAACTTTGTTCCAGACTGTGTACTAATTTTTTATGAACAATAATGACTCTTATATCTTCACACAAGGCATCCAGCATTTCCTCACAATACAGTTTTTCTTTGAAGAGGAATTGCTAAACCTCAACAAAGCTGGGAAGTACTCTAGAGAACTGTTGCCACTACTAGAGTGATACCAGCTGTCAGTGGAAAATCACTTGGCCAAGAATCTTAAAGACAAGTACCAAGAAGATATAAAATCAAGACTAGGGAGGACTGAAGGGGAAAATAATCCCTAGGAAGGAGAAGAACAGGGATGGTAGAAATATAGTGGACCACATTTTTTTAGCTCAGCACCCAAATCCTCACCATTATCAACATCAAATCAGATGAGTGGGAAACTGAATGTTCTCATCCAGACCTGCTGTGCAGACGTGCAGTGAGGAGAAGGGGAGATAAGTTACACAATACCTTCATCACCTGCTAGTGCTGGATAACACTGAGCTTACACAATCCTGCCTCAGAACCATCCCTCTCTTCAGGAACTAGAATGTTGTGTGTACTGTTGGCTCCCAAATGCTAGAATCATGGACAGGAGCAGCTAGTGCCATTAAACTGATCAGAACAGAAGGGACCATTTTGCTTGTGCTTCATGGTGGTGTCAACAGCAGATGCAAAACACTGCAAGAAAATTTTTGCCTTCCTTGTCTGAAAGCACTCATTTCATGGGACAGTTCTTCAAGTGGAGAATGTTTACTGATACCATTTGTAATGAAAATAAGCAGAGATGTGAACTCAGGCAATAGAAACCTCCAAAGGCCATTGTGTTATCAAAAACTGATGCCATAGCTCAGGGATGAAGAATTCTGATTCTGCAGGCCAGATTTACCCCTCAGACCATGCCTCACTGCCCTTCTTCACAAGGGTTCTAAAGTCCTCTTAGATGTATATCTGTAGTATGACTAAAACATAGGGACAAGACCAGTGAATGTGGTCAGACAGCAGGGCTGTCACACCACAGGCATGTCCCTGACATGCAGCAACGTATCTAAGAATATGTTCTGGATATATGACTGGATATTACAAACAGCCAAAATACATTTGTTCCCCATTTCTAGCAGCAGATGGAGAGCTCAGTCCCTGACAGTTTGCAGGCAGGACAAGGCTAAGGAGGACATTGAATGGATTTGCATTGGTTATTTTAAGCAACAAGACTATATCCTTTAAATCCAGTTGGTTGTGGTTTTATTCTTAAATTCATTTGTGGAACACTGAGTTTTTTAGGCTTTACATCAGGGGAAGCCACAGTTCTGTTCATCTTTGCTGCCTTATGCGGGGTGGTCACGGTTCTCCATACAACAATATCTTTGTGTACTGCACAGATGCAACCATTGCATTATGCATTGTGGTTTTAGGTGTCATGAAATCCACCAAATGTGCTTAAGAGCAATTGGTGTTAAGGAGCCTTGGTCTTTCTCCTATATAATCAAGGAAATTGTTGCTTTCTCCAGATTCTTGAACAAAATCTTATTTTAAAAAGGCATGCTTGTCTGTTCCTTGACACTGAGATTTGGCTGAAGTATCTTGAAGGCCTCATGAACAGAGAGAAAAGGAACCTATAAAACTATTTTCTGAGCAGGAACATCCTAAGCAGATTCTGGAGATAAATATTATTGTCAAATCTGCGAATTTAAAGCAGATTATTGGCTACTTAGATCGAAGATTTTCTGGGATCAATTTTAATCTCAGACAGTTTTAATTAAGGTGTATCAAATTTCTCCAGGAGGCTAATTTCTTTCTTTATTTCCTATCTAGTGTATTGTGAAGACAACTTTTATTTCTCATTTTGGCCCAGAATTTATATAGCTCTCTGGGCCTCTTGAACAGGCTATTCAGAATTAGAAACATTAGGATTGGTGCAAGTAGGAAGTTATTAAAATTACAACTACAAAAAAGGCTAAGTCTATGTATTTATGTACTCACAAAAGAATAAGATGTTCTCAATTAATAACAATTAAAGATTGTGTGACATTCAGACTCAGTGACAGTAAGAATCAAACCAGTAAGCAGAAGTAGTAGACAGCAAATTTCATATTTTCATTTTTATGAAATTGGGAAACTAAGGATGGAAGCAGCTAATGAGGTGCCCAAGCTATGCAGCACATCGGTGATGAAGCTGGGAAGAGATTGCAGATACCCATCTACCCAACAACAACGCTACTTCTGTGTGCAGCCTGTGCAGAGCTTCCTAGGCTGCACATCTACCACAATGCACAGCCCTAAAACAGCACCAGGCATCTGTGCCATGTCTGAGGTCTGTTCAGAACTGCACCAGGTCACCACATCGCTCTTTCTGTCAGCTCACTGGCCATTGCTTCAGGCTTAATTGCCACAGCTCATGGGGTTTATGTTAACTGTTCAAAAAAAGGCTGGTACTTTCAAGGTGACACCTGTCCCCCACTGGAATACAGTGCCCCCTGCCTCACTTCTGAGCAAGACCCAAGTCAGTGAGCAAGGGAAGCTTTAGTGCTTTGTAGCAAATGGAGAAAACACAGGCATGGCTTGGAGAATACAAGGGGAGAGCCTCACATCCAGTGCATCAAAATTGCCATTTTGCATTTTTACCATGATTTTTTAAATAGTTGAAGAAGAAGACCTCATTGTACCTTCTGAACTTCAGCACTCAGACACACAGGGACAGCTTAGAGGAATAAGTGAATATACGACAGAGCTCAGTACAGATATTTATTAAGTCATAAAGTTCAACAGACCACAAGAGATATGAGATACCTGTTAAAGGATCAGGAGTCCAGCATCCCTGAAGACCCAAATATCAAATAAGTCTATCAAACTAGTCTGACTAACAGCATTTTTTAATTACTTAGATTAATTAATGGGTTGGAATACCACAGCAGCCTCCTCTGGCAGAGGGTAACACCCCCATCCACTTAGTGCCAAGTGGCATCCACCCTGCTTCCAACCTCTTTATTCTATATTCTGCATACAGAAAAATGCAAAACACTGCTCTCCCTTCTAACCGTGCCGTGTTTGGTCCCCGCAGGTGAGCGGCCTTTCGAATGCAACTGGCAGGGCTGTAACAAGAAGTTTGCTCGCTCGGACGAGCTGGCCCGGCACTACCGCACTCACACCGGGGAGAAGAAGTTCAGCTGCCCGCTGTGTGACAAACGCTTCATGCGCAGCGACCACCTGACCAAACACGCCCGGCGCCACGCCAACTTCCACCCCAGCATGCTGAAGAGGAGGAGCGGCAGCGGCTCCAGGACAGGCTCGGTCAGTGACTACAGCCGCTCGGACGCCTCCAGCCCTACCATCAGCCCCGCCAGCTCCCCATAGACTACCTGCACTGGATGTCAGCACTTTGCCTCTAATGCCTAACGTGGAGTTTTGTTTGTGTTGCACACATTTAAAAAACTCTGTTGCTTCCCCTCCTTCAGTTCCCACCCTCTCTTTTTTAAAAATCAGTAAATAGCTGCCTGCCACTGCAATTTTTAGTCATATTTTCTTTACCCAACCACACAAGTGGCTATTCTAACCTCATGGACAGACAAACTTACATGTTACACTTAGTGACTCCTGCTGTCTCAATATTTCATATATTTTGCAACCATTTATGGATCCTCTTCATTATTCTTTATAAGAAAATGAAAAAAAATCTAAAAAAAAAAAAAGGGAAAAAAAATCCGCTTAATTCACCTCAGGTGTCAAAGTAGTTTGTAAAACCGGATTGCACAATATAAGCATACATACACTTAAAAAACAACTGTGTTGGATTTGTGTCCCCCTTCTCCTTTCTCAGGGATGGATATTTATGTTACACAATAATTACAATGAAGACACACCCTAACCACGGCCTTACTCTGTAAATATAATTGCACTCAGAAGCTTTTTGTTAGGTTCTTTCACACACTGGGGAAAAAGTAAAAAACAAGCAAACAATACAGAAACCAACCCAATACTGGAATGTAGTACCGGACTCTTTCGTTGTTCATTTTCCTGATTATACGCCTGTGTTGGGGAGTGTCCAAACAGGAGTCTTGTCTTTCTTCGAGCTCCCCTCTGCTTATGGTAGCAAGCTGTCTTCTCACTTCTTGCTGAAGATGCTCCAAAACCAACTTCCAATTGCAAAAATCTCTGGGAGGTTGATAAACTTGTTTGTTGATTTGCTTCATGCTAGATAAAATTCTGAGAAAAAATTTTCAACAGGATGCCTTAAATGAGTAACCTAAATCACAAAGAAACAAATTTACACTGGGTAACATTTTATGGCAAGGTGGCCTGGAATCTCGGAGGCATTCTCTTGTCACTCTCTCCAAGTTGTTAAGCTGTCTGCACTGCCTGTTCAGTATGGGACCAATAGAATATGCAAATTGAACCGCACTGACTTGAACAATTTCCTTTATTTCTTCTTCCTTTGTTGTTTTTTTGTTTGTTTGGTTTGTTTTTTTGTTGGTTTTTTGTTCTGTTTGTTTTTTTAATGAACTATGGAAATAGCATTACTGAACCAATGCCCACCAAAACTGTTATCAAGGTACTTACCTACTGTACAGCTGTATCTTAGAAAGAAAAAATTGGCCAAGACGTAGTTTCCGTTTTCCATTGCATCAAAATTGTGGTTGTTGATATAAGGAAGTGAAAATCATAAGGTATCTTCTGACTGGAATAATAAAATATGCATTTTTAAGTTTAAAATAAAATTATAGGTCAGCACTACTTCAAGTTTCTCAAAAGTACACATACCAGCATAAAGCAAGGTGCTCTTATTTCTGAATAACTGCTTAATAAGAAAGGGAATATTGGCTAGTTTTCAATAACTTTCAAATATTTAACACTAGATAGAGCACAAGGAGGTAGATTTTTATATTTTATCTGGTAGAAAATATAGGAAAAGACCAGAAGCATAGTGATGTACTGAAAACCTCACTGGCAGCAAATACACTTTTCTTGGTTTGTCTGGCTCTGATGGTGCATATTATCAATTCAGGTCCTTTTGATTCTGGAATTTTGGCATGTTTTCTGTTTTTACTGTAGGCTATAAATGCAGTTAAGTGTAGCATGGTGGAAAGAAACTCTCTACACCAAACCTGTCATTTGATATTAAGTGAATGCCTCCAGATTCCCACTGAACCTGTATCTTACTTGCTGCTTTGCAGTGATCCAGTTTTGCAATGTTTTATTGTACTGTATGTTAACTGTGAGAAGCTAATATAGATTTACAAATAGTTTCATAGGTACTTCCATAATATACTTTATTCCTAATACTACATGTTCTATTAGTTGTATAGATAAATACTCTATTTATCTATACAACCATAAGTCTAAACAAGTGCAGATGTTTCAGTATTTTTTCATGTTCATTTGCTTCAGTTCTCACCTCTGTTAATTCCCCCTTTGAATTGGAAATTGTGAGAGGTATAATTCTACCGTTTCATTCCACAGAAAATGAAAGGACATAGTGAGGATTTTTTGCAAGATGACAAATAGAGTTAATGTGATGAGTTGCCCAACTTCTGGAGTTAGGGGAAAGTCAGACCTGTTGGCCTCAACAGATTTCCCCTTTTCTTATTTTTTCTTTTAATCTCATGTACTGAAATGCACAATTTTAACAACTTGATAGAATTCAGGTAACAGGAATTCACATTCCAGTCATTTCTGTGTCTCCTCTAAGTGCTCTTGTGCTGTAGTTAGTAGAGAGGCATTTCAGATATCTAGCTCAAGGAATTCTACATGTCCTCTGTGTCTTGTGCACATACTTCTAAAGAATTCAAATACATTTCTCATTATCATTATAGCTTAAGAGAGGTATATGGAGGAGAGGGGGAACAACCAAAAGCAAAAGGAGCACTCAGTATTGTCAAACTTTACAGGTTTCATGTTCCAAATTAATTTTGTTATAAAATCACCTTCTCTAACAAGAATATTATTTAATCTTCTGGAAAGGAGGAACCACTCCTGTTCATTTATTTAGGACTTAATAATTCAGCATGAATCAGTTTATTCATTACAAACAAGTTGTTTTAGTAGCCTGGAGAAGGAGTATTTGCACCAGGTTTTATTAGTACTGAGATTATAGGATATAAAGGTTATTGGACAACCTATTCTGAGGGACACAGAACTATGTAATCTTTAACTCAAACAGTTAACTAACATTTTACTCATATTCTTCATAGATATTGCTAATAATTCTTCAAGTTTAAGCAGGAAAAAATAAATTGGTTCAGAGTCAATTTTCCAGTTCAGTCAGTTTGTTTAATGAGAACACCATGGGACTGTTTATAGCCAACATAACAACACTTTCAGGAAATACTCTGAAATTGGTCATTAAAACTTTTTTGTTTTTACATCTTAGCTGTAAATACCTCAGTATGTATTAGGCTGACAGTCAAGTTACTGTGTTTTAAAATTCCAGATAGTTTCAAACATCACCATTTAATATGTTTAATACATTATAACTTTAAAAATGATTAATACATTATAATTTTAAGGTAAAATGATAAATTCCAAACCACTAGTATTTTCCAAAATTGAATGTGAACAAAAACTTTTCTTAATATTTTCATATTAAAAAAGAGTGTTTGGGGTTTTCTAGCATCTGCTAGAAATATCTGATGATCAGCAAGGTCATTAGACTCCATTCTCATGATGGTTCCTCCTGAGTTTTGCAGATATGAGAAGTCAGAAGAGCTCAAATTATGTTTTGAAATCTGTGTGCTTATCTAAACTAACCTCAGATTTTTACCCTTCTGTTGTTTCACTCAGCAGTATAATCTAAAATGGTTTCCTGGCACAGCAACAGACATGTCACACTCAGGAAATGCTGCTCTGGCAAGGTGCAGGTTTCTCCATCTGGAGGAGTGTGCATCTCCTGCCTCCTCCTTTCCCCATGCAATCTGTTGAGGTGTTCTCACAAAATACAACATTGCCATGATTCTTTTTTTTTTTTTTTTTTCCATTTCAGACAATAGCAAAAGCTTTATTATTATTATTAAGAAAGCCCTGAAAGTTTGTTTTTCTGCAGCTGTGATTCTAACTTCTCTAAGTGTTGAGCTGAGCCACCTTGCTATAGGAAATAGGTGCAAGTGGAAATCATCACCTCTCTACAAGGTAAAACTAAAGATGCTCTTAGAAACTCATTCACCCCTTCCATTAACCTCTCCCTGTGCCAAGGCCTAATGGCAACATGAATTCAGTTTTCATCCTGCTTCTTAGGAAGCAGTCCTGGTAAATTCCTGGCAGCTAGATTTTGTGAGAGTTTTTGGTATCTGCAAATTAATTGTTCCTTGCATTTATAATACATGCCTAGTATCTGTTTACATAACTGCAAAGTTATTTATGACAAGTCATCAGAAGCCTCTGTTTGATGGTAATGCCTAATTCCTGTCTGTATCCCACCCTCTTAACTGTGTTAACCCTTACAAAAAGTTGTAGCTATGAGAGCCTCTGTTCACCTTTACACCTCATTATCCTCCACCCAGATGTTCAGCACTCTCCTGTCTCACGCAGCCAGGCAGTACAGGCTGTGTGAGGAGCGTACCTGTTTCACAACCGCTCGTCTCCAGTGCTGCGTCGGGACTTACAGAATTTGTACTTTCTCAAGTGCGGTGTTGTTTTTGCCTTTTCATTGCTATTAGATTTACTAATTTCATCAGGTCATGCCTACAAACTAACTTTCAGGTGCTCTTTTACTCCATCACACCATGTGTTTGTGCACTGGGTGCTAACATCTAGTCTATGTCAGTGAATGGTATGATGAACATCTGTATTTTGTAACTCTCGGGGATAAGAGCTATAGCCTTAGGCAAAAGAAAATATCCAAATTATACTTGTCTATCCCATAAGCCAGAATATAGAATGCAAAAGCCCATCCACTGGTATAGGTTTTTATAAATATATATATTTATATATATGGATTTATATAAGCATATGCACATATATATATAAATAGATATATGTGTATATTGTATAGTGTATGTGTGTATACATAAATACACAGCGGTGTGTCTGTACTACACACTGACCAATGAAGGGATGTCTACAGAGCAAAAATAGGTATCCATTTCATTATATAAGTGATGGGCCTGAACCAAATTCTTAGATCCAAATGCCATTGCATTTGGGATTTTTAACCTGTTGGAGATTTGTTGTTGAGTTTCATCTCTGGTTACAGGTGCATTTATTTGTGTATTGTACATTTGGGGGACATATGTGTGTGTGCACATGTGCTTTTCCAGCAGCACATGCCTGAGTAAGGGACAGGGGACGCGTGTGCCGGGGAGTGTGCACGTGTTCACAGCCAAACTTCCAGCTGCAGTGAGCTGTAAAGCTGCCAGTGTCATCCTCACTTGTACAGGTTTATCAGCAGCACATGAAAGCTTCCGTGGCTCACTTTTCAACTCTTTAAATCACTACATTGAAGTATTACAGTTGTACAGTTATATGTTCATCTATTCTTGCTCTGCTGTAACTTTTTATGTATTTTGTATTGCATAGATTATATATTGTGATAATGTCCTATGCAACTATAAAAGGAAAAAAATTTAAAAAGGAAGAAAATTAAGAACTGTAAAATATTGTCTTAACTTGTATGCATGGTTAGTGAGGTTTACATTTTCCAAAATAAAACTTATAACTATGAAATGCTGGCTTTTTCTTAATTTCCTTCTCTATTTGTCACCTGAAAAGCATCAACTGTTAATGTTTCTGCTGTTCATTTGAGACTTGATATTTCATTTAGTGTCTTTATTTAAATTTCACCCAGTGGTATTGTTTAAAATCAGATTTCTTTTAATGTTTGAGAGAAAGTTTTTGTGGTTTGTTTTCTATTCTGTGCTTTAACTGGTATTTTGTACTTGCATAGTGAAATTCCTTTCTCAAAAGGAATATATTGCAATATAATGGAATATAATGTATATATTGCATTTTTTTACAAGATGGTTAAGGGATTAATATGTGTGCCCTAAAGTTCAGAGTCAGCCACCCTTTACCCTTTCTTTCAAAGCCCAGTTCTTTGCAAATGTCTGATATCATCTCTACAAGTGGCAATACCATGTCAAAACAGTAGCAATGTAATCTCACCGTATCCTGAAATGTTCTTTCCTAATTTTAAAGATGAGAAAACTGAAACACAAATTTGAGCCGCTTTCTAAAAACATAAGGCATTGGCAGATGTGAAGGAATGAATGTGAAGTTTCTTGGGAATACAGGTTACACAACACTTCTAGGCACTGTTTGTTACAATAGGCCCTAAGCAGTAACATTCCCAAAGTCTTCCTACCCTGAAAGATTCACCTCATGTTTGGTAACAGAAGTCAGAGATTGTTTCCTAGGCTTGCTAGAAGGGTGAAAAGGGAAACAATTTCCCACAAAGGACTGTGCCTTTCCAGCTGAAGGCTGGAGTTGCTGCCTTGATACTGGAATGTATCCATGTAATGTGCCTCCCCACCCAGGCACCCACACTCTGAAATGTGTATGTTAACTCCTTCTGTCCTCCTCTCCTCTCCAGTTCCTAAATGCAAAGATGGTGCATCTCTCCTGCCTCTTTTTTGTGTCTTGCAAGGGTTTCTGTCTTGTGACAGTCTCTGTGCCTGTGACTCAGCATTTGCCATGAAATGTTCATAGACTTGGCAGTAGTCCAGCATTTCAGAATTGAGGCAAGAATAATGCTAGAATTAGGGTGGGATTTCTTATTTTTTTATTTCCAGTTACCTGTGTATAATTTCTGGCTTCAAAGCAATTCACCTTAAGTTTCATTGTGCTGACTTTTCAAGGTACCACACTCATGGTGTGCTTTGCTAGTGGACTGCAAAAGATTAAAGTGACATAAATATAAATATGCAGTCAATAGAAAGAGGTAAGTGAGAGAATATGAGGACTGAAATAAAAATGAGGTGAGGACAATGAGACAAGTGTTTGTAGCAGCTGACTAGAAAGGCTTGTACAGCACTGGAATACACATGTGGCTTCCTACAGAATTCCAGAGCAAGCAAGCAAGGCAGCACCTCTGAAGATGAGCAGAAACTGCAGCACGTTTTCCAGGAGCAGCAGAGGAGAGCTAAGTCAAGCAATAGTTGAAGCAAGCAAGTACGTGTGTTTAGCCAGGTACACTGCATTGCTGGCACAGCTAAGAGAATAAAGAGAAAGGGAGGAATTATCTGAATAGATTTCTCAATGCATGCAGAAGAAAAAGGATGAAGTCTGGATGCCCAGATACATGAGCAGCAAAGCGGGGGAAGAGAGAAGCATGACTGAACAGAAGCGTGACTTGGGGCAGATTTGTGCTTTGAGCAATTCAGAGAACAAGATTATGTTAAACAAGTTGTCAAAAAAAAACAAGAGAAGAAGAGAGACACAAGCAAACCTGAGGGGTGTTATAAGCAAAAGCAGGCCCCAAAAATCTGCTAACACAACCAAACCACTGAGCTTAGTAATAATAGCTCTACCTCACCAAGAGAAAACAGCCCAAGTGTAATTGCTACCTCATCATAATTGTAAATAAAGGATCAACCTGTCCCACCTGGTTGGCACTGGCAGCAATTAGATTTAATCTTTGGCTCCCACTGGCTGAAACAAATATTCAATCAAAAAGGAGGGGTTGGCACCAGGGGCTGGACTAAGGGAGGCTCCAGGATGCTGTTGCTGCCAGGTTTCTGCTGAGCTGATATTTCTTCTCTGCATCACTGGATGATCGTGCCTGGCTGAGCACAGCACAGCAGGTCTGGGCCTGCAGCCCTAGGACCTACAGGGAATAGTCCAAAGGGTCCCAAAGGTGCACAGAGCCCAGGCTGGCTTGTTCAGAGCTAGCCAGAGTGTTCTCCCCAAGGCCAGATAGCAGCTGGGACTGGGACATCTCCCAGAGGGAAAGTGTGGTATTGCCAGGCTGGTGGCTATGAGGACACCACTGAGAAAAAAGGCCCAGCTGAAGGACATGAGAGATGGTGCTGCTCAGAGACTTTCATGTGGCAGCCCAGAAAGAGGGATGAGATGAGCCAATGTGAGGAACAGAGGAGAGGTGCAATAAATGGGGAGGGTAAGTTAAAGAAGGGGAAGTACAGAAAAATAAGGATGGAGTAAAGGGTAGGGAAGTTTGATGTAATTTTCTAGAGACTAAAGGAAAGGCCTAAGGTGCAAAATCTTAAGAGGGTCCTAAAGAAAGAAGTGAGGTGGCTCATGTGGTAGCACTTCCAGCAGACAGAAGGTGAGGCATTGTCAGTGTGTGATAAACAGGGCTGTGTGTCTTTAAGAGACGAATGTTTGTGTTTTCCCATGCTCTCCTATTGTGGAATTAACTTTCTGAGTCACTTCTCTGATCCTGGAGACAAACTGAACAGACACAAAACATAACAGAACACAATGGCAACGGGAAGAGAGAAATTCCTCCTTCCCCCTGCAACCACACACACATTTCATGTCAGTGATCTGAATGCACTCAAAGCCTCAGAGTGGAAGAGAAGAAAGGTGGAGACTGACTGGTTTTTGATACACACTCTTTGAATCAAGCTCACCTTCTCCACCACCACTTCAAAACATGAAAGCCACACTTCCCCAGTTTGTTACTTTTAAATGTTATCCAGCCTCTTTGGTCAAAAGTCTTAGCTTCCAGATTTTCCACAGACAGTGAGCTGCAACAGGAATTTGCTAGCTTTTTTTAAACTTCAAAGCCTTGCACTTCAAAGACCCTGCATTTTTTATTTTTTTTCCTCAAGCCTCATGCCCCACCCTTTTCAAAAAAATATGTCAGTTTGGGACTCTCAAAATGGCACACTTGGAAGCTCACATGCATCTCAGAATCAACATCACATCTACCATCTGCCCAGAGGGGAGGGATGAGATGGACACACCCACAAGTGGCTGGCCCCAAACCCAGCCCGTATCAAGACTTCCTACACCAAAACACAGAATCACCCCTCCTCAGAGCCGAGTTTGAGAACCAGCTCAAACCCTTTGAAATTATCCATGAAGCTGCAAGGCCTTGCAGGCTCTGTTTAACTTCCAAGTGTTTTTGTTGACTTTGGAAGTCGTAAAACAAATCCCAAGATTTCCCTCTCTGGGCTTGCTGTACAAACTGCGTTTACAGCCTGCTGAGAGGAACAGGATGACTTGACAGGAAGAAGAAGGTTTTGCTCAGGAATGCCGTCCCTCCTCTGCTGCCAGCTCGCAGGGCCAGCCAAGAGAGACACCCGAGAGCTTGGCACATCCCTCAGGAGAAGTGACCCACACGCACCCTCCTCCCTGCACGAGAGGAGTTGCTCTCAGGGGCAGAGGGTTCGAAGGCAGCCGCACACCCCCCGGCTTTTGCAGCCTCCCCAGAGGACTGGGTAGGGGATGGCTTCCCCTTAACCTGCCCTCGCAGGCAGCTGTACTCATTAACTGGGTGAGCAAGTAAGAGGCAAGCCTGGAAACAGGAACCTGGTGCAGGGTGGGTCTGCACAAACAAGACTGGGTGAATAAATCAGGGCTGGCACTTGGCTTCCCTGCAAGAAACCTTTCATTGAGGCTCCACTGGATATTTTTGGACCCCACCTGTCTATTTTTAGGAGGGATAATTAATGCTGAAGGAAATAAGGAAAAAAGTTTTAAGTTCAGGAATGGAAAATTTGTTATTCTCCACAAAATCACTATGATTAAGGAGATCTAAAAGGAAGGACTGTATTTCAGGAGTAAAAATATGCTACAAGTCACTGTAAAAATTGCATGTTATGTGATGTTTGCTAAGAGAGGGGAAGCTTTTCAAGGAGACAGCACTTTACCACTTAACTGCTATTAAATAGGAGTAAAGGCACAGCTGAACGGCCAGCTTTAAATCGCAGCTGTGCTGTGGCTGCGTTTTTGGCTAGGTCTGTGCTGTGCTTTGGCTCCCTTTTCTCTGGGTGTTGTGATCTGACTTTGGGAGGGCCACTGGGAGCTGAGAACATGCCCAGGCCTGTGCATGAAGTTACACAGTGAAAGAAAAATTACAGCCAAGCTATGCAGCACCCTCATCAGGTCCTTCAAGTAATCTGCCTGAAGTACTGGGTGACTGTAAGGCTAGAAAATGGCTTTATGAACTGAGATAGGAGATTCTTGGGGAAAAAACCCTATTGGTTACAGGAGCTGAAATATGATGGACAATGTGGGCAATGCTTTCAAAATTCAAAATTGTTACTGATGTCAATGGTTTTTATGTTCACATCCCTCAGCCGACATAGGCTTCTACCAAGAGTTCGTGTTACCATAGAAGAAATAAACTTTTCCTGGGCCATTTTCTGTTAGTGTGGTCACATCCCACTGCACTCCAAACAGCAGCTCTTTCAGAACAGGGGCTCCCTGCTTGTCTGCTCAGCCTCTTCTGCACAGCACCTTGCAACCAGCGCAGACAGGGATGGCATCCTTGCCCTTCTCCAAGGGAAAGATCTATCTACTATCCAGTTGCAACCTATGTGCACTGTTACATACATTAATCTCCTCAGTCTGAGCTGAGTCCAGCTTGTAAATTCCTGACAGGACAGGGAACATTTGTGTGAGATGCCTGACACAAATGGAACATGTCAAGGGGCAGCAGTCAGGACCTAAAGCTGTACCTTCCTTTGAGGAGCCTCTAAAAAGATTTGCTTTGGGGAGTATCAGGCAAAAATTATCTTTTTAACTTAGAACTGCCATTTCCTGTAAGCATGACTGTTATCGAGGACGGGCTGTTGCTAGGAAAAATCCCTGGGAATTATTCTATACTATTCCTAATCATACCTTTCCTGCCTGATAAACACTTGCCCTCATGTCTCCAGTTACACAAAACCTCTGCAAACATGCTAGATAAGGATCTGTTTATTTTTGAGCTCAGGGAAGTAAATGTCATCTCCCATAAATAGATAGAATAATTGAAAGAATGAGGACATACTACAGAGTATCTTTTTTAATGAACAATATTTCTAATTTTAAAAAGGTTTGCACATGTGACAGGGTAACGAGCATTTCAGCTACTTGGTGCTACCACATCTTAATAAGAGGCACTATAGAGAAAATGTGATGCTGCTGCATTTATATTTTGTATTTGCTTTCAATTATTTTTGATAATAAAATATGACAGCAGTATTGTCCACTAACCTTAGAAGCCCAGGTTTGTGAGGTGTTTATGCTATAGCTAATGAGCTCCTGGCTTTTCTGATAATTCCCTCAAAAAACAGGAGTCACTGTGTGAAGAACAGGAGCCAAAGGCAAGGCAGACTGGCTGCAGTACAGGTTCTACCAGCTATGAAGATACACAGCCTGTCATGACTGTGCAGATCTAAGACAGAGGCACTCCAAACACCTCACAGGCCATCAGAGAGCAGCAGACTGAATTGCCACGTAGGAAATGAGCTCTTGGTGACAGTGACTAACAGCGGCCACTGCCATCCATCTGTGGGTACCACGCAGGGACACTGACAGAGCTGACATGAACATGTCATGGGTGTTTTTCTCCATAGCTACATTCTGCTCCACAGGAAAGATCTGGATGCTTCCATGCCACCACCCTTCTCCAGTGAACACAGTGAGTTAACATTTTCCTGTGCAGAAAGACAGTGTTTTGCAAGCATTAAATGGGGCACAGCAGAGGGAGGGCAGGAATCCTTTAGGAATTTCTCCAGCTCAAAGAGCTCAGGTAACTGCCTTGGCCTTTGCTTCATCAAACAGATTTCTCTTATGCTGCAAATAGCTAAACATTTGGGCAAACACTATGGTTACAGGAATAATAATAATTTATTTTTTAATTTTTTTGTGTGTTAGGTTCATAGCACTTTGTGAGTTTTGATTAACTGTTTAGCAGTCCTGTAACTCATTATTATCAGGTGCCAGTGTAGCCCTTTAAGTCCTCCTTGAAGAGGCCTTTGTCATCACTCCTAGGAGGCACATGGCTGGCATGTCAGCCACAGCTTCTACTTCCACTTCAGGATCCTTTTGCTGCTTTAAGTTCTTCACTAAAGCTACTCTTGGCCTTTTTCTTTTTCCTTCAATTATTGCCCTCAAGGGGCAGCCTCTGCAATGTCCTCTCCATTTCCAGTGTCCCTGACCTGGGTGACTGTGACATACATGCTTTTCAGTGGTGCAATTCCATTGTCACCAAGTCTGATGTATGCTGAAATTAGATAAAATCAGCCCCTACAACAGGCAAGAGAAATGAAATCTTTCCCACAGGACGTGTACTTGCTCTCAGTCTGAGGTTTATAGCAATGTTAGGCTGCTTGAACTACTTCAATTTTGTTTCTTCTGAGGCAACAGTATTAACAGCTTGATTTCAGCAAGGTATCCAAGCTGGGTGGAGTTTTGGGGAAGAGACTCAATTTATTATTTAAATTCACTTCATGGCAGCAGCACACAAGGTTGTGCTGAGCCAACTGCCCCCCCAGGTTTGCAGCAGCCCCCTTTCCCTATCCCTGCTTCTCCCCTGGGCTTCGGGGTCTGTCCAACATCACCCAGAGCACTGAGAAAGCACAAACAAGAATTCAAGCAAACAGGTACTTTAGAAATAAGTTAATTTTATTGAATAGGCATTGTAGCTTCTCTCAGGTTCAAATAATGGAGAAGCCAATTCACACAGATTACAGAGCTATCAGTTACTTCGAGTAATCTTTCATAAAAGAAAGAAATTAAATACAATTCTGCTATAAAAAGTGCGACAGTTATAACTGGAAGTTTTTCAAAACAAAAGCAAGTTTTACTACCTATTGCAAAAATTGGTTTAGTGCTTTAATACTTTACAAAGTAACAATCCAACTGCTAAAAACAGCTCTTACACATCATCTTTGTCAAAGTATGGATCAGATTAAAAATGACATTTAATTTGAATGAAAACTGCATGTAGAAAAGGTTCTCAAGAACTCACGTTTTTCACAACAAGAAATATTCCTTATTCTTTAACATTATTTAATGCTCCTGTTTCTTTTGAACAGTGGATTTAAACAATATGGCAGTCAGCTTAAAAATGATCAACTGTTTTCTTTTGCAGACAAAGGTGACTGCAACCAATTGTGTTCTGAAATTATAAATAGAAGGGGAAATGGGAAAAGATAAATTCATTCCTTTTTGCATGAAAATGATCAAACAAGAAACCTGAAAAGTAATTTCAGCTTTAAATATATTTCTGTAGTTTCCATTACATAGTTTATTGAAAACCTAAATCAATATATGTTAAAAGAGTATAAACTTATAGAAGGCAACAAGAAACTCAGACTCTGGAAAATGAGAAGAGTGGTAAGACTATGAAGAAGTTGAATTCTCAGCCAACCAAAATCAATGAGACTTACTTGATTCCTTATTAACATTTTCTTAAGCTCCAGTGAGAGCCAACTACTTTCTTTGAAATAGACTTCAAGTACAGATACATTTATTGTACATTTCTATGGGTTAAAAATGCTGAGTTTGCCGGGTTGTTAGATAGAGTCACATTACCAGTCCTGACATTTTAAACTTTATATAATTAGCTTTGGTTATAATTAACAAAGACTCACAGTTAATGAGTAAATAGACTTCTCTAAGCCAAGGGTGTGACATCTGTTACTTTAATTCTTGTTGGGGAGACAAGCCACTCTATATGCAACCTGAACTGACAAAACCAAATTTTCTTTATTGGAAAATCTATTGCAGGCTTTAAGGACAAAGAGCTTTAGAATTTGTCTAAGAAAGTAGAAGATAAAAAACCAAAGTTAGCAATAGGAAAAAAGATGTACAAACAATCTGGGGGGAGACATATTAGACAATAGCAACAGTAGAGTTATGTGAATTAACTACATACACCTTTTGTATCTAATTCTTCAGACTGTCCTTCAAGCTTTGCCCATGTCTGAGAGGCATTGGGTTTTAACAACACAAAGTTACCAAATGGCAGAAGTAAATGTAAACAGCAGTGCTACTTTCAATGGCTCATTCCACTTTTTCCATAAAAAAATGTTAGTCACAAGAATCAATGAGGGAGAACAAGGCCTCCCAAGGAGAACAAAAGTCTTTCAGCCCCACAAGAGACAACATCAAGGCATTATGTAAAGTTCAAAACAATATTTTATGTCTTAAAATTGAATGCAAAGTAAAACTTGAGATGGATTCCAAAAACAAAACAAGAGCTCTATGGAGATTTTAAAAATTGTGCCCTAGCTGATTCATGCTAAGCCTGGCACATTACAAACACAGGAGTTAGAGACTAAGAGCAGTGGGCCTGGAAAAGATACAGAAGTAATTGCTCCTCCCCAGGGCAGAGCACAAACCTAATCTCAATCATTGGGATGGAGTTTTGTACAAAGCTGGCCTAGAACACCATGGCTGGGAACTTGCAGCTGTTCAGGTCCATGTGGCTAATTTCATCCATTGTGTAGTCTAGGCCTAAATCCTGTTTGTTCTCCTCAGCTATGGAGAGTGGGCAGAGTTGGGCACCACATGCATGCAAAGCTCTCCAACAGCTCTGAGGGAAAAGCATTTCTGTACCATACACACACTGTGCATTATACAAAGACTGTATTTACAGTACTCAGAATCTTGAGCAAATAAACAATAAAACCATTACTTTTGTTAGTATTAAAAGTTTGCAAAGTTGAGAGACAACAGTGCTTCCATCACACCCACATGGCTGTGTTTCAATTCATACCTGACTGCAAAGCCCAATTGAAGGAGATGTGGGGCATTCTCTGAGCCTGTCTGCTGCTGCATCTCCTGCATATTTTAACCAAAAGCATGGGGAAGAGGCTTTTTGTTACTCAGACCTGGAAGTAAATGGCAGCAAGGCAGTGTTCCACTTCATCTTTACTACAAGGACACTGTTCAGAATGAACTGCATCTGTGTTAAAGGCAAGAACGATCAAGACTTGCTGTTTTGGCTATGGCAGCTATGGCTCTCAGGCTCCTGATATGCTGTCAGGCTTCATCAGGCAAAAGTTCTGTCCCAAGGGATTCTAATTTTACTCTGTGGCAAAGCAATTACATGGAATTTACCTATAAAGGTGGCTTTTACCTCTCAGCAAGGGAAGTGCAACTCCAGTGTAACACTTTGCATGTTTATATAGATTCCATATGTGAAAGAAGGAAGAATTGGATCATTAACTTACAAGTTTAGTCTGTAAACTTCCCCCTCCTTTTTCTAAAGAGATGATGTTTGAAAGGGGAAAAATGGAATAAATGAAATACACAATGTACGTGGGAGTTAGGCACTGTTTAGTTCCAACATTGGATCATATTTTTGCAATCTCAGATGGCTCTGACACTAGAATTTGCTTTAAAAAGGGAAGAGAATTTCCTTTTCTTCCTCTTCCCCAACAGCAAACCTCTGCAACAAAGAGGCTCCATTTGACGCAGAGATGAATGGCAAAAACATTTCTCTGTTTTCCTAGAATACAGGAAGATCTACAAAACATACAGTCTTGACAGGAAATAGGTTTTGATACACCTTAACTATTTCCCCCCTTTTTAGTATTTTGGTGCCCTGGTTACTTCACCAGCTACGATAATTTCTCTGTTTTTACTCCATCTCCTCTTTTGACTAAGGTTTCCTGATACATTAACGCTCATCAACAAATCACAACTTTTTAAAGAAAACTTTCTGTTAAGAGTACAGGGTATTCAGATGAGTATGTCCAGAGACATACAGACTACAGCAGGCTTGAGTGTTTTACAGTCATGATTAAATGAGGAAGTAGGACAGAGGCTGCATCCAGTTAAGTGACTCTCAGTCCCCAGAGAGTCATAATTTTAAGGCTGTTTGGAACACGGTGGTTTTTACCACATGGCCTGTTCCACAGTGCAAATGTGCATCAGCCATTTCAATTCTCTTGGTACAGTACAGGCATTCAGGTAATGGGAGATAAACCATCAGAAAACAACAATCAGAACAGCATATTCACTTGAGAGAAATAACCCAACCAGACAAATAACAGGATCACAACACCCAAGGAAAAATAAGGTCTTATTTCCCCACCCCAACAGTGGAATACAAGAGCCCCATTAAGAGTGCAACAGTTAAACAATTATATGGTGTTACAAGGCAAGTCTCTCAATATTCAAACAATCACTTCATGAATAACCCAAATTATTTGCTCACACATGGAAGATCACTAAAGATAAAATGTAAATTCCATTGACTGAAAAGAAGTGTAGAGTGTTAATAAGGAAAAGACCTGATTATGTGTTGGAGTAACACTCAATTGATTTTCTGAAACCAAGAGGGAGTTTTTCTTCCCACACAAAGCGATGCTCAGTACACCCTAAAACCAGTCTATTGATCAGGAGACACCCAGGTGCACGATCATTAAGCATCCAGATTTGATAATTTTGGTTGCAGTAAATACCTTATTAGTAATTCTTAAACAAACAAATCCCAACAAACTAAACCACAAAAGTTAGGGAATTTTAAAAACTACATAGACTTCTAATTTAACATATGCATTGGTTTGTGATGTTGGGGTTTTTTTTGCACAGTTCATCAGGAATTGATATGTACAGTACAAAGAACTATGAAGAAATAAAATCTGAACACTTCAATCTGCAAGAAGCTAATGAATATTTGATACATATTAAGAGGATGTATCTGCCAATTAGGGATGAAGTTTCTATGATCTAGAGCGATTGTTTCCTCCAGATGCTAAATGATTGCATGGATTATTCAGTCTCTATTTTCATTCTGAAGGAACAATAAATAGCTGATTTTTTTTTTAAAAAAAAAGCAAATTAATCCTACTCCAATGGGTTCAGGGTGTATCATGAAAGTCCCAAGTCAATCAATATCTGTGCAGAAATGTTTCATTTGGTAAGGAAAGTTTCCAGATGCATGTTTATTCAGAAGCTGCTTATAAAAGTGGCCATTAATAAGGACTGGAAGAGAAGAACTAAATAGAGAGGAACAGTGTTGTACCAAAATATATAAAGAAAAATTTAAAGCTTCTCAATTAAAAAAAATTTGTATATTCAACTCACATTAGATACAGATGCGCACAACAGACAGAGCAGTTAGAAACAAGTACATTTACAAAGCTTTCTTTTCATGGTTAATTTCTACCAGCATTTCTGAAAGTAACCTACTAAAATGATGACCCTGTTTATAATAAAGGCGCAAAATATTGCTCTGTAGCGTATTTTGAAAAGAATATAAAAATAATTTCTATATTACAATTTAAACTTGGCTTGTAAAATTCCAACATAATACAGCCTTAAGTCTACAAATAGAACATACTTACAAACACCTTTGTGTTGTCTTCCTCTCATTTTTAACAATATAATATTTTAGTCATATACACTGGAAATCTATGTGCAAATTAAAATAGATATTAGTGTCTGTTATTGAAATAATTTTATTTCTATGCTATAGTTTGGTGATCCTCTGCATAAGCTGCCATTCCCTAAAACAAATACCCTTCAAATACACTGACAGAGACTTAAAATACACTAAGCTGAAAAGCCATCTACAATCAGCATCAGTTATTTTGCTTCTCTGGACTTACATTTATCTGAGATCATTGTGGTTTCTATGAACATATGGGTTCTCACCTGTGCAAAACACTCACAGTGTTACGAAGACCTTACTCCCTTACTAGCTTGTACTTTACTCTCCTGCTCAGTTTGCAGTATTTTACATGTCAATGGAGCACCTGATTTAAGACCCCCCCACTACTGATGGGATTCTGTCCACACACTGCAAAAGACAGCAAATGAAGCCCAAAGAGGCCCAAGGCTTCTCTTTACTCCTCAGGCAGAATTCTCATCCATTGTCTCCTTGGAAGAGTAAGTAGGCAGCCTGTGGGGAACAGACACTGCCAAAGGCTTTGATCAGAAGCACTTGTTCTTTAACATTTGCTGAAAGTTTCTGAAGGTACGCTGTCTCCTCGCTGTCAGGGAGACCGTTCACATGGGTGAAGGTGAGCACCAGTGGAGCTGTTTCAGAACTGGGGGGGTTGGAGGGCAGTATTTTGTCAGCTCTGTGCTGCTGTGCACATTTTGATATCTACACATTCATCACCCGAGCAGATGCCCTGCACGTGCCCGTGTGCGAGGAGCGGCGCAGGCAGCCGCGTGGACACAGGTCCTGTGCGTCCTCAGCGCTCTCTGGGCCACGCTCCACTGCTCACACCTCAGCTCTCGGCTCCACAAACACCACTGAACGCTCCACTTGGCCTGCTTAGACTTCTTAGGACACAAGCAACACAAAACTTTTCAAGTACAGCATCTTTCTTTTACTGATGCTCCTCATGTTACTTTTGATTTAGGAAGAAGCAACTAATTGCTAAAGAAAGCTGGGACAATACTGCCATTGCACTTATAGAACAAAAGGTTCACCAATTGGTTTAAAATCCAAAATCTGAAGTTACTTTTGATAATCTACAAAACCTTCTTCTGAATGAGCTTCTTGTTAGCTATATGCTACAACTGATACCCACCTCTGAAAATATATTTGTAAACTCTAACAATTAGTGGTTTATTAACTCTGTATAAATAATTTAAAATGAAACTTTAATATAAAGCATGACTGAAACCCATTATGTATCACAGGTATCCTCTGTTACAAACTGACCTTTGCAGCAGAGTTTAGAACAAGGTAAAAAAAAAAAAATTGCATAATAGGTTTAAGCCTTTTTTAAATTAGAAAAATTGCACATTCACACTTTAAAAGAATTGCAGCTTCCGCCAACCTAAATATCTCCTGGTGATTTTGGATCCATTCTGAGAAGGTGTAGCCTACCCAGAATTTACTCTGTACTTCTGAAATCTGGACTACAGTGACAGATGTTGAATCACTATCAACAGAAGAGGGGGAAAAAAGCACACACAAATGCAAAAACGTGTGTGTGCATTGCTAACAGAAGCAATGAGTAGGATCTCTCCAAAGCAAAGCTGATTTCTCCACATCTGGGACTATGTGGGAACACTACAGCTCTGGAGGTGTAGAGAGAACGTATTAGGCACAGAGCTGGCTGGCCAGTGGGCTGCAAACACCAATTCCAACTGTCAGGAAAAATAATCCAAAAGAGCACTCAGAGGCTAGCACACAGTACAACAGAAAAATACATATGAAGGTTATTACCTCCAGCTAAGGAATGGCGCGATGTCTTCCAGTACTGGTGAATGCAACCCACGAGCAGTTAGGAATTCTCTCTAAAAAAATAGGTAGAAAATGTTCTTCTATAGCTACAGTCTTCTTCTAGTGGAACAACACTTCAGGAGGGGACACATTCTGCATGTTTGGTCTGATTAATGACAGCAATGGCACAGCTGCCACAAATAGCCCAGAAATAGAATGTTTGAAGAGAATTCTAAATGAAAACAGTAATTATACAATTATTCAAAGATATGCCAACAAAAAGATTCTAAGGAAATAGGCACAACTAAAAAGGGTTCTGTCAGTATTTCATACAACAGATATTTTAAAGTGAGAAATCCTGTATAGGTAAATATTAATGGCAGTATCTGAGTGTCCTGAGGATGATAATGAACACTCAGGTTTGGGATCCTATACAGACAAGGCCAATTAATTTTTCAAAATAATCTAATGCACAAGTACAATGTATTCAATAATTCAGAACAGAGTCATTTACCTAAATGCTGACCAATTGTAAATCTCTTTCTTTTATGAGAAGATCTTAAAACATACTATAGAAACAAATCCTATGAAAATGGGAAACAGTAAAATCTCACAGTAATTACTTATTTTTACATATGTACTGCTTTCTTCCTCATTTGGAAAGGATGTAACTCAAATGCAAGGGCTTGTGTGTTTTGATGCTAATGCAATATTTCTTAAGCACAACTTTACACAGAAATGACTCTTAGAGAATCACACACTACTGCTACTCTAATGCCCTAAGAATTCTTAAATATTTGTTTTTTCTTGAAGTTTTATCCTGCCAGTTTTCTCACTCTCAGCAGCAAATACAATCAAATATAATATTTCATTTCTTTTAACATGGTCTGGCTCATTTTAGCATTATTTGCAATCCCAGTTTTCTTTGACAATTAGAACTTAAATGTAATAATCACAACAGCAAAGCCAAACAGGACACTGCTTACCAGTGTATGCAACAGGAAACACAGGATTTGGAAGGTGCTTACCTTAAGGACAGAAGTCACACCGAGCTTTAACAAATACCAACATTTCCCTTCCATGAAGGAATGCAAGTTCAGTAAGGTTCAGTGTATGCTCAGTATACAGCAAGGAATACGAA
Source organism: Parus major (assembly GCF_001522545.3). Lineage (NCBI taxonomy): Eukaryota > Metazoa > Chordata > Aves > Passeriformes > Paridae > Parus > Parus major. The sequence continues at coordinate 4,948,619 of NC_031779.1, read as the reverse complement.
GTACAGGTCTGGATTCATGGAACAGCTAACATGGCAAAGACCCTAACTTTATAAAGTGACCAAGGGACTTGTTTTGAAACCTCTCATCTAGCAGAAAATCTAAAAATATGGTCAATTTTAAGTATGTGCTCAGTTCTACCAATTCTGGAAAAAGCTCACGTGCTTTTTCTGAAAGCCAGGACACAGCAGCAGAAGTTTGTGCACCTTGTTTCACAGGGGACTTTAGGCTTGGTTTCAGGGTCTGTCAGGATTGACTGTATGCAACAGTGCCGCCCGTATCAATAATTAAAATTGGGCTGCAGCAGGAAAATAATCAGAAACCAAGACTCTTTGGCAAAGAATCTTTCCTGTGTGGGCCAGAAAAATGTTATTCCCTAATGAGGAAGGCAGAACTCCCGGTCTGCACCTTGAGGTGGCAGAGTCAGCAGCCCTGAAGGTAGCACTTTACCTATTATGCAAAATTAGCTCTTAAAATGAGCTTAAAATGTTTTCAAGGGTAAGAACACCAAAGAGCTCCTGTTACTGCACTCTGCCAGCTGATGGTGGTGGGGTGCAAACCCACTGCTGTATCCCAGAAAACCTCCTCGTGTCATCCATCTACTTCAACAGTATCTGCGGTGTCTGCTTTGCAGAAATGTTTCTGTGAGCAAAGTTTTATTTTCAAAAGTATTGCAAACACTTACGTAAATATTTGGATCTCAGACTTGTGCAAATCTGTGCTAGGAGCTGCCATTCCTGCTGGAGGCATTTTACAGCCATCTGGGAGCCTCCTGGGGAGGAGATGACTCACTCTAGGAGAAGACTTGAAAAGAGGTGGAGCCAACAGTCTTCAAGAAAAGCTCAAGTAGTTATATTTGCAATAATTATCACTCAATAATGTTCAGAAGGAATAAGTAAATAATGATTAGGTTTTTACACTAGCTAAGGGAATAAATTGATGGATTACATTGGTTTTGGCAAGCAGTTCTAGTAGGAATCTAAAATGATCCTACATTTCCTAGCTGGTCATCAAATTTTCCACATTTAATAATTTTTTTATCTTAATTTTATTTTAATATTTCTTTGTATTTTAACATCAACAAAAATTCTTCTGAAATTCAGGTGTGCAAAACTATACTGGGGGGGGCTTGGGGACATGGAGTAATATAATTTTCTTATAAAACCTATATAAAAAACTCAGTGCAAATAAAAGTGGCCCAAATCTACTTTTTTTTTAAAATGAAAATTTAGAAATAATTGGTAAAAACTTAAAATTAGGATGAGCTACAGCCCTCATGAATTCAGACCTTTCACTCCCATTTTTCCAGAATCATTCCATTCCAGACTGAAATATACAAATGTTAGTAGCAATGCAATATGCTGCCATGTTAAAAATATACAGTATGCAAAAATCACTACCCTCCTGAAAAAAAAGACTATGAAAAATTTAGGTTTTACTGAGGAAAAAATATTCTCAATAATAGCTATATCATTTCAAATGTCTGCAAGGCAGATACTACCCTAATACAATACCACATCTTCACTAGTATGACTTTCACCTATCATTCTACTACCTGAGTGATGTCAGTGTAAATTCAGGCACCATTAGTAAATTTTTGACCAAACATATACACAGCACTGACAAAGGAGTAAACAACCCTTCAGCTTACCAGTATATGTAAAAAAGACACTGACAAAAATGGAAAATAATATATTTTTTTATGATAACTTATTCCTATTATTTCCTCAATGCCCTGGAAAAGCGAAGAGCTAGACACTATTTACTCATCAATCCTTTATTCTTTTTTTAAGGATTCATTTTACTGCAATCCAACACTGTTTACTTTGTAAGTAAGAAAACGGTAAAACTAAGTAGTCATGGAAGAATCCTCAATGCCTGTGTCCCTTGCTGTCCCTCTCCCTGCGCTTTAACTCCTCTTTGTAGCAGTAGGAACAGTAATTTTCAGTCTCAGGACGACCATAAAAGGAACAGTTCTCCTTCTTACAGCGGTTCTGCTGGATGGAATATATTGGGCAAACTGTGCTTCTGCCTTGGTTTTTGTCATTGTTCAGCCAGGTCTGAGGAGCGTCCTCATCAGCGTACTCTAAGCAGTCTCTGATGTCCCCGGTGTTGAAGCCGTTCGTGTAGGTCTGGGACTTGTGTTCGGCCGGCCTGGCGTAGCTCAGCGACTCCACCGTGTTCACCGTGCGCATCCCGGGCAGGCGCGCGGGGCTGTAGCTCTGCGAGGACAGGGATCTGTTCTGCTGGGGGTAGGTGGCACAGGTTTTCAGGGTGCCAACCACTGGCTTGTAGGTATCGTCCTGGAAGCTCGATGGCTTGGAGTTGACGTCATGCAAATGGATGACACTTTGCCTTTGAACGGGGGGAGTATGGCTATAGTGGGCAGACACAGGGATGGGGCCACTTCTCTTGGCACCGTTGCTGGGGGAAGAAAAGGAGCCGGGAGTGGGACTAGTGCGGTCTTTAAATTTTAAAACCAGTTGAGTTGTATGGCTTTGAGGCAAAACGGGTGATGCCCTATCCTGAGGAGATGGTTCTAATTTTTCTTTTGAAAATGCTTCTGGCTCCAGTTTCCTACTAGAGGAGCCATTCAGTGCAGCCTTTTTCTCAGCTTCCTTCCTTTTCTGCTCCTGTTCTGCATTGAAGCGCTCCTGGGCACTGGTCAGGTAATAGCCGATCATCTCCTCGTGGAACTGATGCCTGTGACTGGTCAAGAGAAGGCCAGCAAAAATAAACTTTCGTTCACCCTGCATGGCAGCTCTCAAAATATTTAGGCTGAGTTTCACGTCTGTGCTGTATTTCCATGGGTCAGCCTGCTTGTCAGAGAAAGGTTTAGTGTTCACCTTTTCAGTGGGGGAGCTGCTGGCTCTGTCAGTCGGCGATGGAGTGGTCTTTTCAGAGGGAGATGTGCTTGCAGACTGTCCAGATTCCTCTTTGCTCCCTTTGCGAGACTTGGACTTCTTCTCTTTGACCTTCTCTACTGTGTCACCATTTTTCCCGTTCCCTGAATTGGCTCTGCTCATCTTCCCGTGCACCAGACCTCCAAGACCACCCATGTTCTTTTTCAGTTTAATTCCCAGGGTTTTACTGAGGCTTCCTATTTTATTGGCAACTGAATCCGTCCTGGTTTTGTCTTTATCTTTCCTTTGTTTGTCCTTTTCTTTTTCTTTACCGTTTTTGCCGTTATTGCCATTGGAATTACTACAGATGGAATCTCGGTCTGAGTCCATCGAGTCAGCCAGAGACTGCACGTCTTCTCCAGCGGAAGCTGTAGGGGATTCTGGTTGAGCCAAAGGGGCCTGCTATGGAAAAGGAATTATAATTAGATACAGCCAAATCTGTTTCATACAGGAACTGATGCAAAAATACCCACCCCAAATTCAGTGTGGATTTTGACACTGATTTTAAATATACTTTTTAATTTATGCACTGACATTTTTGACTGATTTCATCACTAAATAAAGCTTTTCTGGCTTTTTCTAGCTGTGCTTACTACATATTTTGCTTGTTCCTGCAGTAGCTTCTGGCTCATTTCAGGCACATTTGTAGAATAGAGGCCATCACTCAGAGGCTCTGGGGAAGTCAGTGCCTGAGTCATGGGGGAAGCGAGTCCCCTCCTGCCCCAGTGAGCCAGGACAGGGTGCAGACTCTCCCTCAGCCCATGGGAAAGGAGCTGGGGAGGATGCAATGGAAGGGGAATGAGCTGCTGCTGAAAACTCTGAGGGGGATACAGCACACAAACCTGTGTGCAGCAGCAGCATTTCAAAATTGATTATGTTCAAAACCCAGCTTTATTTAAATTGACCTTTTTATTTATTTAGGTCTCTAGTGCATGAAAGTCAAAGGTACCACGCACCAGAGCTAAACATCTCATTTGAAATATTAGACATTAAACTCAAGCAAGTAGGCTGAGGAATTCAATGATGTGTAGTCATGTTTATTGGAAAGGCAATGCAGATAAAACTGGTCACAAGTCTGAGGTCCACTTTATATTTTAGGTAACATGATGAAACACATTCCTTGAAAACACAATAACATGGATCCTAGGGTACTTTAAAACAGGACTCTGTTCATGTACTCCTGCAGAACAGCCTTGCTTTCAGGTACCTTGAAGCTAAAATCTGCTAGAGAGAAATCTGAAACACTCAACTGACTGCAAGGACATGGGGAGGGGTAAGCTCTGTACATTTATATACTTTTGATATAGAAATACTGCCTGTCTCTGTCCTTGGGTACTTACGTGTCCTCTTTCCCAGGAAGCGCTGAGCACCCCAACACCCAGCTGGGAGCAGAGGTGTTATTCCCACTGAGCAGAGGGGAAACTGCCACAGTGACCTGACTGTGCTCATGCAGCAAATGCGAGCAGGGAGAGGTAACCCACATTCCACAAAGGCTCACCACTTACAACTGCAGGACCATTTTGATTCTCCTTTTTCTGATGTGGTAGCTACTGCTGTAGAAACTGTAGGAAAACGGAGTTTTCCCCTCTTGCAGATTGTTAAAATACCTTCTCCTTTTGTGCTCTGTTTCTCTGTTCAAACCCAATCTGTGTAGGCTGTCTAAATCACCTCCATCCTCTCCTAGCAACCTTTTGCCTCCGGCCCAACCCCTCCACATCTATTCAATGCAATTTGCAGAGAAATTTGTAGCTGACTCAGTGCCAGCTGGACATGGTTCTAAAACAGCTCTCTGGAAGAGGCAGGCTCCAGTTCGGTGCCAGTCTGTGGCCTTTCATCAGCCACTCTAAACTGGGAGCTGTCCACAGGTGCCAATGCACCCTCAGAAAGAAATTGGTGACCTAACAGTGGCATCAGGAGAGCAAGACAAAGTTCTGAGAAAACAATGATGAGAAAAGGTTTCTTTAAATTACACAAACAACTGAATTATATAAGAGAAAAATGAATAGGCTAGAAGGCACATTTCAGCAAAAAATATACAAGCAACAGTGTTATTAAAAAAAATAATCAGAAGAAACTGTAAGCCTGACTGGCACCAGTGAACCATGAGTGACTGTCCCTGATGCCACGACACTAAGGTGTTTGCAGGCAGCTTATCCTACTGGTCTTTGTATCTCCCACGCGGTGGGACCAAGCAGGAAGTTTACCTTACCCGTGTCTCAGATGGGATGCGGATCCAGGTTACATTCATGTAGCTGTGCAGAAGATTAAGCTTTGCCTCAAGAGACAGAATCAAACTAAAAGATTAAAAAAAAAAAAAAGGGAACAATCAGTCAAAAAGCCTGAAAGAAAAAGCAATAGTTCATAACAGGGAGAGATGTAACAGCAGCTTGATTGTGATTGTCAACTAAAGACCCCCCCCCCATGTCTTCTGCCATGTAAGCAGAGCTCATGAACTAAGTCCTTGCTGTTAGCAGTTCTCCCAGCTACAGCTCAAGACATTTTACTGCTTAACACCAAAGTTACAGAAAGGTCTTACTTGGCCAGTCTGGTGTTATCATTGTCATCTTTTCCCCACTCCCAGTCTTTCCCAGGATCGACCGCAAAGTGCAAAGGCAGTAACTTGTGTTCAGAGTCAGTCAGTGGGATCACCGCTGAAGCAGAGAAGAAACAAGGATTGGGGTGGGGGGAACAAAAATGACAAAAAGAAGAAAAGACTCAGCTGTGAAAAGCAGAACCCCTGCTTCAAGAAGGACAGAATTTATGCTGCAGAATGTGCCTCATCCAGAGCAGCAGAAATGATTTATACTGGGCTTCATTTGTCTGTTTTCATGTTTGTGCAATGAAAGAGAAGAGGGAGAGGTTAACACACTGATTGCTCCTGGAGTGAACGATAGTCACCTGTGGAGGAGGGGAGACCTCTGGAGAGAACCACACGGCCTGTGCTGCACTGTGCAATCAACATTTCCTGGAGACAAAGCCATTAGAAGAGCAGAAAGCAATAAAATGTTGCAATATTCCTGCCTATCTCGCAGAATCGGAGAGTCACATGTTTGTAAATTATTTTGTCTTTTTAGTTTAGTACCTTTATACTGTCAAAGAAATAAAAATATATTTATATCAACATTAAGAAACTAAGCAAACGGCAGTTACAATGATTTGGATTCAAACAGAATTAACATAATTGCAGAGCAGAGATCAACATATATATGGGCTAAGAGGTCAGTTTGAGGCCTCTGAGTGAGTGCAGTGCAAAGGCCATTATTGTTCTTACAACTCAGCACTGCTGCCCAGCAGTTTTGCTCTTCTGCTCTTTCCCCTCTTTGCTCAGGCTCTGCCCTAATGACTCTGCCTCTTAATGATTGCTTTATACTCATCATGCAGGGACCACAGTCAGATATCACTGAGCGTCTATCATTCATCACCAGTAAGAGACTAAGAAATGAAGCGATGACAGTTTTAATTAAAGCCGCTGATTCGCTTCCATTTGATTAGGAAAGCAAGTAAAAGCTGTTGAGGGCCTGGGTAGGATCCTCAGCATGGTGCAGGTCACTGCTGCTCCTCTGAGAGCTGATCAAGGCCTTTACCTTTCTGCACTAGAACCCTTCAGGACTTGCCGTGGGTATTCGTTCTAGACCATCCAAGACCAAAGAAATCTAGAGAAGCCATCCAAACACCGTAGCGCTCATTTATTGAAAGCTGACAGCACTAGGGGTTCCATGGTGTTTGTAACCCTTTCTGCGGTCCAGCAGACGCGCTGTCAGAGCGGAGGTGCAGCGCTTCGGTCCCACACTGTTCCCTGGCCCCGGCAGCCGCTCCCGGGGCCGCCCAGAAAGGCCCAAAGCGGCCCAAATCCCGCGGGGGCCGCCCCCTGCCGGCCGCGCCGGGAAGCGCCGCGCTCCGCCCCGCAAACGGACACAACACTGCCCGGCACGGATGGAGCTCCCCGGGGAAACTCCGGCCGCACGGGCGGGGAGCTCACATCTGCAGTTCAGAATACACTGCAAAACAGCGTCCTGAGGCACTGGAACATCACAAATGTACAGCAGATGCGACAGACCAATACATTTCTAACACTCCCCGGTGTAATATGAGGCCTTACCCTAATGCATGCAATGACGTCGGGATAGAAACTTCAAAAAGTAAATGCGACTTTCTTCTATATGGGCTGCTTGAAACTAGCTGGTTTCCACATAGTTAAAGAAATACTTTTTTATAAACAAATTTTAAAAGAATTCTTTTTAAAGCTTGCTATTTCTACAGATACTGAAAATACCTATTAAAAATGCTTAGCGATACTCCGTTTTATTAAAATACAAAGTTAAGTACAAAACAAAGCTTAGAGCTGATTGTCCATAGCATGTCACTGTTGTCTTAACTCCTGTACACATTCTGAGTGTCAGAAATGTGTTCAGTGAGTTGAGTGCTGACTGTATCCCCATTCTAAGATATCGTCTGAGACCGATGTGAAGCATTGCTGTTTTCATGGAATACAAGTCTGCTGAAGTAAGGGACTTTAAAAATTCTATCTTCAGTGCAAGAGATTGCCTCTCTCAGGGAACTTTATTTGATAGCTGGGATTTAATCTAAGAGTTACACAAGTTCCTGACAGAAAAGTATTTTTATGTCACAACTGCAAGCAGGGTCCATACCATTAATTTCTAAAGCAAACCCCACAGACTGCAGCACCTCCCTGACACCCAGCAGGGTCTGCAGCTTTGCTTGTTGTTGGTCCCACTTGGCTGTGGGTCTCCAGCTGGAACTGCACTACTCCAAGCAGTCTACCAGCCCTAATTCCAGCAGATGGGGTAAGTGACAAGCTGGTTGGTCCATGGCAGTTTGAGACACACAGTGAGGACTCTGTTGCCATTCCCTAGCTGGATGTGCTGCCTTCTGTGTTGTGAAGGAAGTCACAGAACTTCCCAGCTCTCATCCTCACTCCTCAAGTCCCACTATTCATCTAAAAAGAACACCACTTGAACTCTTTCTGAACATGCCTCTACAATAAAATAATGACACAGAGACTGACATGGTGCTGTTCAAGAGCACTGCCACACCTCTCACAGCGGTACTCAGACTGAGCACGGCAGTGTGGAAAACACCAATGCCAAGGAAGCAATCTCAGGGACAGTTGAGACCTAGTCTGTGTTTTCCATAAACAAAGACAGAAAACATCTGTATCAGTAGACCCTGCATTAATATAAAAGTATTTACCCATTTTTAATCAAACAGTGGACTTCAAAACAAGAGGGCCCCTGACACCCATCAGAATGCCAGGGGCTGTGTGCTGTGTGTAAAAAGTGTCAAAATGTGTTCTAAATCCTCTCCAGACAAGGGGATATTAGCATATTTTCTCTTTATGTCTATTTATAGTAGTGTTTCAAATGATACAAGACTCTATACCAAAGCAGAACCTGAGGCATTCACATCAGTGTTTATTTGACCACAGATATTTCTCAAATACATACTGTCTCCTCCACTAGAGAGCTCAGCAGCTGCTAAAACAAGTGTGTATGTACCTGCAATAGCTCACCTTCAGCTGCTGCTTCTGACACTTGGTTAGAGCATCAATACTACAAGTTATGAATGGCCTGGTTCTCCAGGATGATGCTTCTAAGAAAGTGCTGCTCTAAGCTGCATTCTGATAGCCCAAAATCTGCCCATGTGCTGAGGTCCCTGTGCTATTGCTGCTGACACTGTGGCTCTCCCTTGCCATGTGCCAAAGCTGCTCTGCTGACAAGATGCAAATCCCAGGCACTGCTGTGGTCGCTGCTGGACTGCTGCAGTCTCCAACAGCAACCAGCTTGGCAGCTGCAGCATTCCCTTCATCACAGAATAAATGCCAAATGCTCTCTGCTGCTCTACACAACTGAAGCCTGTGAATTCAAGGCCCTGAAGTAAGAGAGGTACAATCAGGTCACACAAAACAAACACCACTTTGATTCACCGACCCTTGTAATTAACCTGGATGAACTTACACACGAAAGTCAGTATTTAAAGTTTCTTACGCTGTGCTGGATATGTGGTAGGTTTCTCTCCCAGCACCTTTCCTGTGGGAATACAGGAAGATCCTACAGAAAGGCAGTTGCTAACCTCGGGAAGGATATTTAACATTATTGTAACATTATTGCTCTTTTAAGACCTAGGGTACTGAAGGCAGATAGATGTGTCTGAAGTAAATGAAGTTCCCGTCACTCTGCTGATATTATTCCAGTTGTCACAAAGGAAGAAATGGACTGTGCCATTGTCTTGTGATTAGACCACTCAGATTCCTGAACATGCAGCAATAAAATTTACTCAGTATTGTTTCCTTTCTGATAGATAAATACACCTACAGGTAAAATACTTTGTACACTGTATTCAATATATATGCCAGTGTTGCTGTGCTTAAAGCATACCTTGTTCTCTCTGTTGGTCTTTTTGTTCCATGGAGACAAGAGCAGAGAAATGGGCCTGATCATAGGCCAGCACAAGAGGTGAGCAATGGCATCTGTTTGGCAGAACTTCAAGTGGCAAATAAATTCCTCCAAACGGTATTGGTGCAAATGCTGGAGAGAAAAAGGAGATTTTTGCAACTATATGAAAGAACAGACGAGAGTTGTATAAGCAATTGTGCTGCAATGTCTTCAGAGCTTCAGGACAGCAGCTTAAAGTGGGGTAATCAATGCAGAAAAGAGTCTCAACAACAAGTAGAATTGCATTATAAAAATATCAGGAAATGTAAGAAGAACCATGAGGAAAACCTTCTGCTCTTACATAATTTTCCTTGCTCTAATTGTTTCTTAGTAAAGATATTATGGTCTTATAACAAAATCTTGATGATTCTCATGCATGTAAGCAGAGTTGTACCTTCCTGTAATTCTTCTAGGCAGAATTATTTTCTAACAATCACCAGTAAATACACTGTCAGGTCTTTTGGTAACATGCTCTGCTTGTGCCTTCCATTAACAGATTTCTATAAGAAACATTACAAACACATTTATAGTCCACCCATCTCATCACACACATTGTATATATCTGAATGCATGTGCACATGTATGTATGACAAAGTTAAGGAAAGACTCAAAAAAATCCTACAAGTAGAATTTGAATGGGATGCTCCACCTCAAAGGGTAAAATTTTCCTTTGGAAGATTCTACACTTGCTTATATACATAATTTTGGGAAACAGCAAGTTAGTGCAGGAAAATTCTATCAATGTTTTTGCTGACAACCAATTATTTTTCCTTTTGCTATAAAAATATGAGACTATTGCTGAAATATTTGCAAGATCAGTTCCCCTCATGAACCCCTCATTCTGGCTGTGACCAATGACTGCACTGTCTTTCAGGTATGTTTTTCAATAACCTACAGAATAATCTACAACCATTACTTGTAGTTCATCATTTGCAATGGAAACTGAAATTATGCTGTATTTTCCTGGGGAAGTAAATTTCTGTAAACTCCATCATCACCTGCTTAACATCCTCCTTTAATCAGACAAACATCCCCCTTTAATTAATACCCTATCATGAATTAGAATTCTGTTTGTTCATGGTAAGAAGTGACATGAATTTAATGCTCTAAGTTCTGCTCAGAGAGTGTCCAGCTAGCTCCACATACAGATCTAACATTTGTGTGCTCATATGTGCAAACTGAATAAAACATTGTGGAAACTTTTGAGTGAGAAGCTGCAAAGGAGTCATTAAAAACAATAATCCAAGATACATACATTTAAAATTCAATTTTTCAAAGTCAGATTAGATTGATTTCTTCAGAGTTTTAAGGGGCACCTAAATAACATGGCAAAATTAGAGCTTTATTCATTTAGACCAGTCAGAAATGTATTCTGTAATTTGGTGGTTATCAGTGGAATCATTAATAACGAATATCTAGGATAAAGAGGTTTTCGGCAAGGCTTATATAATTATCTTGTACTCTTTTATCTAATAGAAATGGACTGAGCATCGTTCTGTGTTTTCCTTTTTCTTTTTTCTTTCAGGAAAAGACAGCAGTTCTGCCATAAACACTGATATGTTACAGCTGGGTCTTTTGCTGGTGTCAGTTTCCAGCTGATTGGATTTAGAGAGGTGCAAGGATCTCTAGTAAAAGCTCTTACCTTCTCCCCCTGAGTCTCGTAACATCGTGTCTGCTACTACAACAATTGGTCTTCTCAAGATATGGGCTAAGACAAAAACATGGAATTCTTCCAAGCTCTCATACACTGGATCTTCTGCATTGTCCACTCTAGAAGACACAGGATGAAGACTTTATGAACCGGCTTGAACCAACCATGAATGAAACTTTGGTGGATCAACACACCCCAGCAGCTGTTTCTTCTTCACTGTCCCTTATATCCCCACTCTTCTAAACTCATATTTCAATCACAGAAGACAGTAAAAAGAAATGGAAAGGGAAATGTACTTTTGTAAGTAAAATAATAGCAGCATTTTTTTAAAAAAAAACAACTTGTCCAACTAGTATCACTATGCTTTAGATCAGCCCATCAATCTTCCAGGAGATGGAAATACCCAATACCTTTAGAAGCCAACCTAGAAAGCCAGTTTTCTACCAAACAGGTCATTCTTTTATCTGGACTGCAAGAACAAACCTGTTAAAGTCCCCCCTCTAGCTGACCACTTCCAAGCCCTTCTATGACTGCATAAACGATTCAATGAATTTTTGCTTTCAGCTATTCCCTTTCTGTTTTCCCAATTTAATGTCATTGATGTCAGCACCACATTTCAAAGCTTTGCCCCTGCCTGGAAAACAAAAACCAACTAGATGGAGGAAGACTGAAAAAAAGTAGGGTTGTGGGAAGCAGACAAAAGTAAAGATGATAATTCACTGCTGAATGCCACTTAAGAATATAATACACCCAAATAAAGGTGGGCAAGGTGACACAAACACACTTTTAAATGGAGACAAGCACATGTCTTCTTCCTGCCAGCTGTGCAGGGAACCTCCAGAACTGACTGTGGTTAATTTCCTGTGTATGTGAAGAACAGTAACAGAGCAGAAGTGTCTGGACACTGCTCCAGAGTGTGTGGGACAAACACAGCAACTTCTCAGAGGTCTGACAGCATCCAGCCTATCCCTGGAATTTCACTTGAAAATCTTTCATCCCAGCCAAGCAGCACAAGAGGGTGGAAAGGATCACCAGCAGGTTGGTGCAGGACATTCACTGGTCAAGCAGTGGAATACCTCTCCTTCCTTGGATCCCTCCTTCTGCTACCCAGGAAATTTAATCAGGAAATTTTTCTTCATGTTCAAACCAAATTGCTCATTTTTCAATTTCTTCCCCTATTCCCTACTGAATTCTTCTCCACAGCTGACTGTGACAGTTTTTCAGCATTTGCAGTCCTTTCTGTCACCTCAGAGTTATCTCTCAGCCAAAAGCAACTCAGGGGAATCATCTTATTGGCAAGACAATACACCAGAAAGATTTCCAGCTATTTTCTCACATTAGTATTTCCAGCCTATCAGTCCTAATTTTTTCCTTCAAATCCTCTAATTATTCCTCATCTCCTAGTTAATGAGGTTTCTAGAAGTGAAAAGCATATTCCAGATACAGCTGTATCAGAGGGACCTCTATCCCTTTGATCAGCTGTTGCCATGCCTGACTGCACAAAGTCCAAAATTCCACTGAGCTTTTCTCCTCTTCAATACCACATCCCCACATTGCTTGATTCACTATCTCTGATCATATCTACCCATTTCAAACCCTTCTCTGCTATTACACATTCCACTGTTCACTGCCACAGGATCAGTGGCTCAGGTCATAGTGGAGCTCTAGTGAACCCCTTATTCAACCCCTGCTCCATCAGGGCCATCCAAAGCCCTGGACTGTGTCCAGACAGCCTTTGGGTACCTCCAAGGAGAAAGAGTTCACAGCCTCTCTGGGAAGCCTTTTCAATGCTCAATTTTCTACCATCACTGCCAGTAATTCATTTGGCATGTTTTATATTATTTCAGTGCCACTTGCTGAAGATTCAGTATGAATTTTCCTAAAGATTAATGAGAATGAAAAATCATCATTAACAAGTATCCATAGCAACCTGCCACATCCTTTGATCCACTGATCATTCCACTTTTTTTTAGGGATCTTTTATGCATGCTGGCTACATGACCATGAAAATTGTGGACAAAATAATTTTGTCGATAGCACATGGAATCAAAAAAAAATTTAAGAAACTGAATTAATTCCTCTGTTCATGTAAAGCTAACTTTAAATAATGAAATCCACTTATATAAGAGCATGTATATTTGCATTGCAGAATTTTGCTCAACCAGAGCATTCGGATGAAATAAATTATCTTGATTCTAAGAGCAAATTACTAATAAAAACCAAAACAAATTAAAATAAAAATCTCAGCCTGACCTACAGGACCACTGGTACCTCCAGTCCAAACACAGCAGACACCTTTTCATCAGTCCAAAGAGACTCCCTCTCTTATGGAAAATCCAATTTGTACTGCAGCCAGGAATGAAAGAACAACTTCTTTCAAAAAGCTGGAAGGGAAAAGTCACCTACCCTGCTGTTCCACCTGGCTGGCTGCTGCTCTCTCGGCTGTAAACTGAGCAAGATCTGTTCTCATGCCCTTGGATTTCCTTCTAACAGCTCCCTATGGTAACCTTGCTTTCCTTCCCCACACACAGCTCCAGATTTTCAGTCCAACAGACTCTAACAGCCATTCTGAGTTTAGGGCCTGTTTTGGGATTCACAGAGAACAAGAAACCAATGACAGGGATAAAGTTCAACCTGGTGATTTGACAGAAGCAGGTGATCAGAATGAAGTCTCAGTTCAGAGCTCAGTTTGCCTCCATTCCGTTTCTGACACCTTTCTTTTCCTGCTTAACAATCCCCAAATGAAAACTGGCACAAACCACAGCTGCAGCTGTAGGTGTAGGAACCTCTCCTTTGATTTCCTTACAGCGTTTGTCAGCAATGGGCTTCAATTCAAACACAGAAAATTGCACAGTAGTGGAACATTCTGTCATTCTTCAAGGAAAAAAGGTATATTGAATTGACTAAAGGAAACAGAATGTGAATGCTTTGGGTTCCATATCTGAATCACCACAGCAATTTGGTTGTGCTTGGCTTCAGTACTTTATGTGAACTGAAAATAAGCCAGATAAAAAGAGGTATTAGCCTTTAGAAACTACAGCTAATAATCAATAAATATGTTATAATGAACTATTTCTATTTGCACCCTATAATTGCTGCGTACACTGAACAGTTTGAAAGAAATAGCACTACTGTAACAGACACTAGATCCAATAGAAATAATTTTGGGGCAATGTCTTGTTAAACTAAATTCTGTACAAGGTGAGGGTCTTGCATGGCTGCAGGAGTTGTGCCTGGAGTGCTGTTTGTTGAAGCACCCTGAATACCAAACCAAGTCCAAAACCTCAGAAGACACTTGCATTTGGGAGGTACTTCCTGCTTAAATCTTCTTGGTTTCTGCTAACAACACACAGGAAGATTACAGCAGTATTCCCTCCCTTCTTCCCCATTTTGAGTCCCTTGAATTTATTAATAAGAAAACTTCAACAGCACAGACACAGCTAGGAGGTGATAATAAGTATAAATACCATCAACTTCCAGATGTCTGTATGAGCTCAAACCATGACAGCACCTGGGTTTTCAACAGTGAATAACAACAGTGATATTCACACTCAGATGAGAAGAGGCTCTGACAATTGCACAGTGAAGGAAGGGGTTGGAACTTTCTTTTGAGTAGGATGGCAATATTTAGGTTCTTAACAAAAAACAGGGTACCAGACATTTTCCTTTTTTCAGTGCAGTTCCTTCAATCCATTTACAAGCAAAAGCCCCTGCTTTTGCTTGTAAATGGAGATAAATGAAGCAATTTTGTTAATCTAGAATTAATTTTTTACATTTACAGGAAGATGTGCAAATGTTTCAAAACAAGAATTTGTTTCATAAATTTGCTCTGCTTTACATGCTGGAAACATGAGCTTAATAAACAGGTTTTTCTGTGTTTCCTTTTTCTCTTTTTCTAGCTTCCCAGTCTCAGAAATGAGTGCCCTCAAAGGAGAAATCTTTCAAAGTTTAGCAACAATTGTTGATCCCCTTTGCATAGAGATAACTCTGAAAAATAACTAAAAGAAAGTTGCAGGTGTGAATGAGGCAGCACAATTTCAGCCTTAGGTTTGTCACTGAACTCTTTTGAAGCAGATACAACTTCTGATGCTTCAGCTAATTCTGACACCAAAGGAAAACATTTCATCTACAGTTCAAAGACTGATGTGCAAGCCTGCTTAATATAGCATCTATCTAGAGGACATAATATACCCTATCTCAAAAATACTATTTTGATATTTCTTTTCCTTGTCAAGGGCCCTACTTTGAACATGGGCTCATTAAACAGAAAAAATAATTCATTCTGTCACATTCATTCTGTCTTTGGAATGAATGTAAAGAGAAGTATTCATTCACATCTTGAATAGGATAAGTTTCTTGCCTGATTCATCTTCCATTATTTCAAAGGAAAAATTAACTGTTGGCTATTTGTATTTACTTTATTTTGACTGGAAAAAAAAGCTAAATGCAAAGCATGATGAAAAGGTTATTTATGTACTAGTACTGCTCCCTATGTAGGTACCTGGTGAAGGCTGACTGCCTGGCAAAGATAACATTTGAGGGCATCTCTGACTAGAAGGCACTGAAAACATGTGGTACATAGAACATACAGAATGAAGTGGAACAAGTCAGAAAATTTGAGCTGACTGACCAGATTTAATAGAAATATGAACTGAACTGAATTATAAAACTGAAACATATCAAGAGAAAAATATCTACAAATACAGGAAACAAACTAGAAATTAAAATGAGAAAATTTTTTTTTTTTTTTTTTTTTTTTACTTCAGAACAGAAGAAAATGAGACAGGCTGTGGCTGACAATTTTTTAAACAAAGTCCTCTGGAATTCCTAGAATTACCTATCCTTAAAATCACAAGGTTAAAGGGAAAATAAAATATTCTTTCAGAGCCCAAAGAATACTTTCTATGAACTTTGTTACTCTTAATGTACTGTATGCCTTATTTTGTCAGTTTACTTATCACCACACTTGATTTTCTTCAGGGGAAACAGCAGGTAGAGAAAATAAAGCACTGAGCAAACAATAAATATTTTTAGTGATAAACACAAATGCTAATGCTTCTGCATTCTGAAGGCTGGTCAATAATCCTCTCCTTTGGGGATAACTGCACTGAAAGCGAGGGTTTTATCACAGTGGGTATTTAAAGCAGATTCTATATGTGGGTCAGGGGTATTTAAATGTTGTAGGTACGGTTTCATCCCTAACCTTTTCATAAATATATTCCTGAAAAAAAGCTAAGTGATACTGCCAATATGCTTGTTCCATAAGCAAAGCAATTAGAATTTATTAAACCAAGACTCCTTTGGATACAAAACAACCTCAAGTTAGTGTGGTAACTGTACAAGAAAACATCACCAAAATGCTAAATATTATAATAGGAAATTTAGATAATTCTGCCAAAAGAGTAAGCAGTTGGGAAGGCAGTCTGGTGGTGCTATGAACACCTTCACTCAGTTGTGCTATGTTGTTTTCCTGCTGAGAATAAAGCCCCAGAGATTGTGCCACACTCTGAACTTACCCCCCACCAGTGCCCCCGTTCTTGCTGAAATGCGTGCGCGGCTCGCTCGACGCCAGCTTGAGCAGCTCGTTCCACTCGCGCTCCCACTCCTCTTCTGTGTATACCAAACCTGACTATGGGGCAGAGGGAAATGCTGTCACAGTCTGCTGACACACAGCATAAGCACAGCTCTGTGGCACTGTTTACAACTAGTATTTCTCTCATACCTCAGTTCAGTATCTTGGATCATTAGTAGTTCAACATTTCTATTCAGGTGAAAGAATATTAACTTATTAAAAATATCTAAAATACCAACTCTAGAGTTAGCACACTCACTTGTTTGCCTTCAGGATTAGTCCTGAAATTGAGTTTTCTAGCTACTGCTTAGGCACAGACATCTTCAGGAAATAGTAACATGCTGAAGGTACAGCTTTTAATCAAAAGTCAAACCAAATTTACAAATCATTTCAGTTAGAACACTTCCACTCCATATTTGGCCACAGCTCTAAAAATCCTATTTCATGATTCTGGGAAATCTTTCCTAAATGGAGTTCTCTCTCTTCCGTGGATTTCATCCACTCATTTTAAAATGCTTTTGATAGCTAAATTACACATTTAATTTCTACAGGTTCAAAATGCATCTTAGACCTTTTAGGCACAAAACTCTGCATAGTTACAACCCACAAAGCTACACGCACATTTGCATTCTGGTATGAAAATTTCAAATATAAATATCTCCTTCCCCATACAAAATGGCAGCACAAGGAATTTGATAGCAATTAAAACTTTCACAGCAAACTTCAGAAGAATGCTTTTAACCCTAAATTATATTAACAAGGGCTGTCTTTGGGCCATACAGACCTCCTTATTCTGCTGAGTCTGTTGCCATCTCCATCTTCTTTTCAGTGCTTCCCTTTCAGCTCCACTTCTCATCATAGTATAGAGGGCTTTCCGTAACACAAGGTCCCGGTCGTGAAATCCCCACATCCCTAAGGCAGCACAAGATGACATCCAGTTTTAAAGAAGCTACAGTGAAATAGAAATAGCTAATACATAATTGAAGATTCTCCCTAGCAAATTATTCACTCACTATTTTTAAGGTTTCCAAAAGAAAGAGTTGCTGCAGATAAGCTAATGAACAGCAAGAGGGAGTTCTAACACATTTTAAACTTTGATTAAGGAACGACCAAGGATTTGAGCTGCTTCAGTGTTTGCTTGCATGCAACTCCAACTTTGCTCCAAGCCATGGAATAGTCAGTGCACAGGTTGGTTTTAGCTGCAGCTGCCAGCAGGCACAAGGGTGTTAATGAGCACTGCAGGCACCTCGCACAATTATGGACAGTGCTGGCCCCCAAAGGCTCCAGCTCTTCCACAGCAGGAAATTTCCTTTGGCTTCAACACCCAAATGAAGAGACAAGCATTCAAGATTATAGAAAGAATAAAAATACAATCAGCCACAGGCTTTCAAGTTCATTTTAAGATAATGAAACTTCTTTATATGATTTAGAATAGTAAAGAAAGCAGAGCTGTCCCCAGTCCTGTGCCTACAGACAGCTGTGTTTCAGTCACCACATTGTCAGCTGCTGGATTCAGGTCAAAATTCTCAAAGCATTTGCAGTAATTAACATACAAAATGAAGCAGACAAAAATAAAAGGATCCTTGGAAACAGCAAAACCTCTTTTCTTACTACTTCTTTCAATGGGAGGAGTCTCTTCAAAATATTAAAAATCCCAGTGTTTTTAAAAAGACATTCTTTGGAGTACTTTTGGTGGAAGATTTTGACAATCACAAAAAATCTAACTTTCCTCATAATAGGTTAGGATGTAGAAAGCACATCAAAGACCTTCAGCTTCACAGATTTCTGCTGATTTGCAGAAAGGCTTAAAAAATCTTGTATAAACAATTAATTTATCAATTGGAAATTATATTAATTCACCCTAAGTGCTGTTTCGCATATGCTTAAACTCTACAAGGAACTAACAGAGATAATAGCTTGACATTGTATTCCTGAAACAATTTGCTCAACTGTTAGAAGAAAATCAAGAGAATGAATGAAATTCCTTGCACATAATGAGAACAATGCTGCAGAAGCACCTGGAATTTGCCTGTTCCAGACCTGTTAGGCCAGCAACAGGGTAAATACAAGGAAAATACAGATCACTGGTATTTGTGATACATGGGTTTGGATACTGTTCTGGTTATACTTTTATATCCTGAGAAATCTTTTCCTTTCCTGCTTTAGGCATGCTTGAGGTAAATACTACAGTAAAATGTGATGGATATATTGCTCCAGAATCAGACTTTTAATGCAAATCTTTGCATCTCACACGTTTCTGATCTTTGGCTGGGGCTAGAGGAGAGCAGTGAATGTTTCTGGCAGGTTTCCTGCCCACACTGTCCCTTACCTAGAGAGGCAGCATGCAGGAGGCAGTTTCCATCACCCGTTGTCGCCAGGGGCAGCAAGCGCTTGCAGCTTGTGCACACCGTGGACCACCAGTTGAGGCGTCCTGGAAAGGAAACACCTGTTACAGGGGGAGAGGAACCTGGAACAGGAGCAGTGCTCTGTGCAGGTAAACACACAGCAGGAGGGGCAACCATGAACATCCTCTTTACCAAATGAGCTTAAAAATAAAGTCAAAACTGAAAAGATAAGAAATTAGGCAGATAAACTATTCTCTACATGGATCTAGAAAAGAGCACCTTTAATTAATTTGCATCTTCCAGTCTTATATGCTGCATCCAGGGATGGATTTCCAAGGAGTTTATTGCCTTAATACCATTATGAACCTTGCTATCAGCTCCTAAACATAATTGACATTGGCCTCCCACACACACATGACAGATTACATTAAGGTAATAAAGGAATTTTTCTTTTGTCAAAAGACAAAAGTAATATGTATGGTAATCAAGATATGTTACTATAAAGGTAAGTTTATTAAGTAAATTATTTCAGTCAGATGGATTGTTTCAACAGCTGATTCTCCTCTCATTTCCCATAGTGTAAATCATTATTAGATCTACTAAAACCAACAGCTACACTACCAGAGAATTAAAATGACACCAAAGCATAGCCTGAGGCGTAGTATAGAATGTGACCTTTCTCTTTTGGGAATACTTAGAGAATCACTTATCTACCATTGCTATGACAGAAGCATGTTTTACAGATTATAAACCAGAGATGGGTACTGGAAAAGCCTGGAAAAGGACAGATATTCAATGAAGCAGTAAGTCAAGAAGACTCTCATTGCCCAAGCCCACACTAAAGGTAGGTAATTCCTGGTACACAGGTTGCCATGTGGTAGCAAACTGGAGTGCTGAGTCTTGGTTAAAGGTCATGTGAGTACCTCTAGTAGAAAGAAAGCAAGTGGGGCTAATTGTATAACATCTCTGGGGATGAGGAAGAGCAGATGATTAACAGGGATGAGTAGAGCTGGTACATTTCCCAAGACTTGGCAGGCCTGTGGGTAATGCACAAATGAATAATTGAATGAATAATGCAACAGACAGACTTTTTCTCCCCCATTTTCTTGACTGGGAAGCTGGGAGGAAATAGAATTTATGTATTTGTACAGGCAGTTCTGCACTTAAGGTTAAACCCCAAAACAGAAGGAAGCTCAAACAACAAATAAATATCTCTCCATTATGAAGTTTTCATTGCAAAATTATATTGAAGTTTATTTGTAACTACAGGTAATACACATTAGGGGAAAAATAGTGTAGCAATACTTTTTATGTACCCCAGTTATTTATTCTGGGTACTTAGAACTATGGATTTAAATTGCAATTAGTCAGAATGGGTTAAAAGTACCACACTGTAAAGATGCATAGCAGATCAATAAGCACATCTGGTAATCCTCAAATGATTTTAGCAGCTGCCTTGTGAATGCACAAAGGCTTATTGAGTTCTAAATTAAATATGCAATAAAGAAACTTAATTTAAAGCACTATTAGACATCCTTTGGAAAGGAAAACTAGATCATTTTTAACAACTCCTGCATCTGTGAAATAACAACTTGCCACCATTTTTAGCAGAATGTTTTGGTGGAATCATATTCAGCAATAAGTTACACCAAGGTGCTGCATAAAGCAGAGTTAGAAGACCTGAAACCAGACAGACCTTAGGTAGGACTTAAGGAAATATGAGTGGCATTGCTTTGCAGATTAATTTACATCTATTGGTAAGAAATGCCAAAGTCTGGTGTTTACGAATCTTTTAAGTAATAGGAGGTTTCTATAAAAGTAATCTTCCATCAAGTGCATTCCACAAAAAGCATTTGGGGACTTGGTTAATATTACAAAGCTTATGGCTGACAAAAAAAAAAAAAATACCAGATATGGGTTTATTATTGGATTATTACAAAAAAGTGGTGCATTTTCATTTTTCAAATCTAGGGGTTATTGTGGGTCCCTTTAGGGAAAGAAAGAGGAAAATTGAGCTTAAATGAAAACTGAGATCAAACATTTCCACAATTTTGGTGGATTAGTTTGGGGGACATGAAGCCCAGGCTTAACAGCATTTTACTGTTCACTTTGGCTGTAGCTGTATAAAATGCTTCTTAGAAAACACAAACATGAGCACAGAAAGAAAAGTGTAGGAAAACAGTTCTTGGACTTTCATACAGTATACTTATACTATTTGTATTGAATTATATTTCAGCACTGCAATAGAATTGGGTTTTCCTTCAGTTCAAAACACTGTGTTACACCAGCCATTCCTCTGCCTGTACTGTTTTTTAAAAACATAGTACTTCAGTACAGCAGTTTTCATTATATCTCTTTGTGTCAACCCACACATTAACAACACACAGGGGAGCATGTGTCTATAATGAAAATCAACTTGCTACAGCAAAATATTTAGAATTATAAAATTGCTTTCACACAGACTTCATTTAATATTATCAGTACCTTGGGCCATCCACTATTGAAGAACCACATTAATTACTGCCAGAGCTCACAGAGGTCAGTCTGCCTGTTACTCACAAAGCTGACCTCATTCCAGTTCTGGCAATAATCAACAGCTGAGGTAACAAGAGGGACAAAACCTCAAAATGTTTTTGTGAATGTGATGCATTCTATCCTTTCAGAAGAATATTTAGAAAACAATCATATTAAGGAGTAAATAATACACTGCAGTAGTAGGGAGTAAGTAAATCACACTGCCTTTCTCTGGGCCTTTCCTTTATCATCTCACAGAGCACTTTGCAGTAAATTGGGAATTTTGTTCTGAATTTCCATACAGATAGGATGCAACCAGGATATGCTGTCACATAGGGATGTCAAGGTAGCAAGAGTTTAAGCATATAAAAAAAGAACATAAAAACTTTACAGGCTTTTATAGATACACAGCTCATACCACCACTTCAGAACCCACATGTGACACTGTTAGAGGCAATTCTGCTCTCCCAGTCCAGGCTTTGGGAGTAGAAAGCTGTTAGTTCCTAGAAAATTTCCTCCTCCTTTTGCCTAATCAGCTTCTTTCCTATTTATTTTCTCTTGAAATTCATGGCATTATACCCAAGCACACTCACCTCTTCCTTTAACATCCCCAACCTCAGCTACAAAAGCTACTGTCCTTCATGGAACTTGGTTTGAAATAGATTTTAGGCTCTTTGCAGAGAATGCACCTCATCTTTCAGGTTTTTTCATGTCATTGACCAAACCATAGTCAAACTGTTGGTAGGAGACAATAAAATATCTAATACTCTGTGGCTTTCCTATTAATTCACTCTCTTCATTTTGTACAACAAAAAAAATAAAATAGGCAGGGAACTGGATAACTTGACATCTAAAACAAAGAGGTTTGTTTCTATGAAGCCTTATGTGATTTTTTAAGCAAACTGTTTGAACTGTTTAGCTTACTTGAAATACAGAAATAAAGAAGTTCCAGATTATTTGAATGAAATGCTCACAAAGTAAACTAAGTCTATGTAAGGCTACAAGGAAACCTGTGTTCAAAACCCTAAGTACTCCAAATGGTAAAATCCTCCTTTCCAAGATGCAAGAGGCTCTGGGAATGAAGGCACTTTTACAGTGTGTGTCAAGTTACTGCCCTAATTAATGTGCAAAAAGAATAAATGATTTATTCTAATTTTCAGAGAGATTTGAGAGAGGAATGCTAAGAGGCAGCAAATTCAGTAGTTTCTGCAGCCATTTCAAGTTCAAAGCCAGCTAGCTCTGTATGGATTAGAGGATGTCAGCTCTAAATTCACATATTCTCTGATTTTAAGGTCAGAAAGCCTCTGTGATCCTCTAGTTCATATTAGAATGTAAAGGCTGTAATTGCACTGAAGCAGGTAGGTCAACAATGGTACTGTACCACGGTATCTTCTGATATTCCTATGGAACTTGGAGGGTTTGGCAGAGCTGCCAGAGGAAGAACCATCCTACTTTTTCCCTGTCCTCCTTGGGTTAGCTAGTTCTTAGAAAAACTGGATATATTTCTTGATGGGTGACTTGCAGTTTTGATGCTTCATAGCTGCCTGGTAGCATTCCTACCTTATTTCTACACTGCTATTTCTCCCAGAAAAAGGCCTTCTGAGCACTGCTTGGGGTTCTTTTGGTTGGTTGTAGGTTTTGTTTCTTTTTCCTTAAGTATGTGCTGTTTGAGGCTATTATCTGTCTGGCTTTTCAATTACCAAAGCCAATATAGAGCACATGACAACACCTCATAAGTACTTAGTGGGACACCAGATCCGGTCTCAAATCAGAGCTGCACTTTATCAGTTTGGGCTCACACAGGGCACCAGGGCTGGAAAATGAACCTCAGATCAATCCCAAGTGTTACACAAGCCAGCAGAGCAATACATACACAAAAAAAGCAACTTCCATATCCCACAGGCAACCATGAAATCTGATTTTACAACTCTTTTATATCAGCAGGGTTGGGCATTTCACTATATAGATGCGTTCATTTCATGGTTCATTAGCACTCCTGCTGTTTTGCAAGGGACCAATACTAATTTTAAATAGATTCCTCCATATCCTTCAAAATTGGCTTACAACTTTAAACTACTAATAGATGTGAATTAACATTAATTTTAAATATTTACACTTTTTTTCCCCATGGCAATACTGAAGTATTACTTTAAAATTATGTAGTTTCTCATTTTAAGAAATAATAAATACATAAAATACATATCTAGAAACTATTTTATCAAGCTGCAGCAGAACTTGAAGATGTTTCCTTTCACTCACTGCAATGTAATTTTCTCATGAGAACCAAAAGTACCAATCCCCTCTGACCATCCAGACTCCAGTCCTTGTCTTTTAAATGTCTCCCTCATCACTCCTTTCCTTCCTTTCTCAATTTCTTTGTTTTATTAACTAAATTTGGTGTTTTTTTCTGTAAGGTTTTAAAAGAAACAGAGGATTGGGATATGTGTCATTTGGCAAAGAACACAGTTGCTTTTACTCTCTGGCTTTTATTTCCCAGGCATGATGTGGAAGCTCCAAACACGAAGCAGGATTAGAAATGCCACTCAGATGTTGTATTGGCTACCTACTGGCAGCCATGGTGTCACCCAGCCTCTGACAGACACCTGAGGTGTCACCCACCTGCTTGCTCCAATGCAACCATGGTGGCCTGCTCGATTAAGTCCCGTTCGATGAAGCTCCTGAAGTCCTCGCTGTACACGCTCAGGTCTGGCAGCTGGAATGTGTAGATAGGCATCTCCAAAGGGAACTGCTCATTGCTGCAGTCGTTTGCTACATGTGAGCGAGCAAGGGAGACTATGGCTGAGCTGGCATGGGAAATTCCTCTGGAAAGACGCTTTTCTGTAGAGGAACCAAAGAGAAGTTAGATTGGTACCACTGCATAAAAGGCTGGCAATGCCAAGGCTGGTGAATGCATGTTGATTTCACTAGGAATTTATTCCATGTCTCGTTTGCTACCTTTTTCAGGTTATCTCCCTACTGCAAAAGATTGTTTGTTCCTATTACAGATCCCTCTGTCAAGCCAGAGGAACTTGACTCTCCTTCTAGCAAAACAGACCCACAGTAAAAGTAACAAAATATGAGAGACAAATATTCCTATAAAATTTTTTCTTGATGTATCTTAGGTTTTCAAAGACTCAATGGAAGAAAAATTATATTGACAGATCAGTTAATGTTTTGAGCTCCTAATTAAAGCTTAGTTTAGCAAAACTTATCACTAATAGTGTATTTAAGACATCTCAAACTGACTAATGGTTATTTAAAATTAACTTCCTTGCAGTTTGTGAACTTTTGTTTCTCTAATGGATCAAAGTCTTTCTAATTTTGAGAGTTAAATTGCACTCCCTAAATTATCATAAATTGAGGGACAGGGTAGGAGGTTTGATTTTGCATTTGTTTCCTCCGTCTGTACATCTCAGCTAAATCCCCTAAGCAGGGGCACAGAAGTGCAGGGCAGCACTTCCATGTGACATCCCCAGTGCCACTCCATCACTCCTCCCCAGCACAGCCCAGCCCTCCCCTGCTGGCTGCATCCTCCAACTCCTTGGTGCAAACCAAGGTGCTCCTTTCCCTTCTCTGCTCCTCCCTGAACACCCCTAGGTCCACCTATCAGTCAGAAGTGGCTCTCTGACCAGGAGATCCTCAGCTACACACTGAGTTGGCTGCCAAATTCCTGTCCGTCCTGGTGGTCAAAGCCAGACATACCCCACACTACCTACTGCACCCACTAAGCATCAGATGGACATTTCAATACAAACTGTATCCCAAAGAGGCTGAAGGGACATGGTTTTATAAACTGTGCTGCTCTTCCTCCCTTTATTTGTATTCAGTGCTTTAAGGAGTCAGAAGAAGCACCACGGTTCCTTTTCTTCTGATGGAAGTCAGCAACTTTTAAAAAGCTTTACTGAAACTCCTAAGTACTGATTCTATTTCCTGCTTAATAGGAGGGAAGAATCAGCAGGAGAAGGGAAGCCCTTCTGTTCCTTTTAAGGGCTGTACAGAAAGCCATCACCAAACTACTGCTATTACCTGCCTACATGACAAGCTGTCAGACATGCAGATTTATTCTGGGGCAAACTACAGCTTCTTGAGAAATTCATAGAAAAAAATTGCAACCCAACAGTCAGCAAGAGAGAGATCTGAAATAGAACCCATATGAGGTCTGCAAAGAAAAAATTAAATTCTAATGCATATCATCTCGTACTAGAAATTAACTGTTAGAGGTAAGTGAGTAATTTTTCATAAGGTTTCAATTTCTATTCAGCAGGGGATAGAAGGCAGTTTCTGTGGAACCATAAAAGAATGAAATTTTAAAGCTGAAAGTTATTCATAGTCTTCATACACCCTATTCACACACTGTAAGACTGCAAAGAGTGAAATATGGATTTTAAAACCTTTTTGTTTGTTTCAATAAGCATAGAAAGCTATATACAAGAGTGGTCTGTGACACCCTCTAATTAACTCCTTTCATGAGTACCACAGGACTGCTTGGGGACAGCATATTTTACTTTAATCACATATATAAAAATAACAGCTTGCAGAACTGAGGCAGAGCTCGCAACCACCAAAACATGAAAAATAGGGTCTAGCAGCAGCTCTGAGCCCGTGACAATGGCACAGCTCCCAAGCAGACAGGTTAGAGACCCACCTGTTCCCTGAAACCCTGCAGAGGAGCCCTTACCTTGGGCGATGTCATCCTGCCTTTGCAGGCAGGGTCTCTCAGCCTTGGTCACCTGGGGAGGCTGTTCTGGCTCCTGCTGCTTGTAGAACCTGCCCTCGTTGAACACCTGGGGCAGGTTGGCCGTGTGCACCTGCCGCAGCTGCTCATAGTCATTCAAAGCTGCTGTCAGGTCCCAGTTCTTGCCTGCAAAACAGCAAAGGAACCATCTGCTCACCTCTGTCTGGGGAGCAGATACCACCACCACCCTCCTGGGGCCCACCCAGCCAGCCTGTGGCATCGCAACACAGCAACACTGTGTGAAGAAGTGTCAAAGCCAGCTAACATCAAGTTAAAGCCACCATCCACTGGAGTGGCAGTATCACAGGAGGTGATCAAGGCCAGCACTTCCCTTGCTCAGATTCCAATTAAATGGCTTCAAAAACCAGCAATTTAGGGTTAACTCTAAATCCCACTGAGAGGAAGCAACAATTTGCAATTCTGCAGTTGTATTTATAATAAATAATAATTAGGAGCAATGATGGAAAGACAAGAGTGATTGTGTCATTGCCCAAAAGAGTGAGAAACTTTCTTATCTTTCATTTGCAGAACAGCTGGAATGCAAACACAAAATACTTTAGGTCCCTTTATCTCATACATGAAGGAAAACTCTCTCAGAGGTTTTAAAAGCCTTTTAGAAAGCAGGTAATATAAGACAGTGTTCTGTAATAAAACCTGCAGCAAGAGATTCAGCCAGTGTGGTTCCATGTCTGTGGGAGCTGCTCAGAATCCTCTAAAGGATTTGCTTCCACCTTCCATTTCAGCATATTTCTCTGACCAGCAACCACAGAATGCAGGCCACTATCCAGAGATTCACAAGTCTGTTTAGTACAAGTGGTGAAATGGGACTCGTCATTCTCAAAAAAACATAAAAACACGTTGAGATGTCTGCCTGCTATTTTCCAAACAATCCAAATAAGTTAAGATACAGAGATGTCTGTTATTCTCCAAGTGCTTGTTTCTAATTTAGAATTAAATTTTATTAATTTAAATATTTTTAAATATTTAAAATATTTTAAAATAATTTAAAATTATTTTAAAATATTTAATAATGAGAAAGAGAGACCCTACAAGTTATATGAGAATTTCAGAGCATTCCACAAGCACTTTTCCTGGCAATTCAAAAGTAACTTGATTCTGACTAATGCATGATTTATTACATCATAGAAGGTTGTCATTTTATGTACTTTGAGAAGCTGCATTACCTGAGTAGCAGTTAAAGATAACTTGCTTACACCAAGAAGGTAAGCTAAATATAGTACAAAGCACTTTTAAACAGATAAATGAAAGCCTTTTACCATCACAGTCATATCTGTGAAAAACAGAAACCTAACTGAAGAAGAAAAAAACATAACACAAACAGCTGGTACCTACAGGGTACCTACCTACAGAGTTGAGCTAAACTACCTCAGGTTTTGAAGTACTAACAAAATTCTGAAAGGAGAATTGGTATCATTGAGCAAGAACATTATCTAGCTCCTGAGCAGACTATAATATAAACCACCATGTGAGCCATACAGAATTGTTCTGTAATGCTGTAATTGGCTATTAGAAAGGCTGGGGGAGAAAATGTAAATTCAGTGAAAATTGTCAGAGATACTGGAACAAGAATTCCAGTTATTGCCAGCACTTGTTCACTAAAAATCCCACACAGAGTGAATGGCTATAAACCGGTCAGGGCCCTGCTCTTTACACACATCCCAACCAAGTTACACAACCCAAACAGGCAGAGTCATGAGTGTGCTCCCAAAACCAGTCAGTGTTTGGAGTAAGAACTGCTTTTCTTTGGTTCTAGTTTTAAGAAGCTCTTTAAACGCATTTTAAAACTCTTCTTCTCAACCATGAAAACAATAAAGTAAATTTAAAAAAAAAAGTTAAGGTGACAAAAAGTAAAATTCTAGGAAATATCGCTTTAAAGAAAACGCTATTCTAGTATTGGCAATGCTCCAAACCCAGGGCTATGTGACCCCAGGAATAACCTGGATTCATTGAGTACAGATACCTGAGTACCACATCTGTAGCAGCATTTCTCAGGGCATTCCCTGCAGTTTCCCTGCTCAGTATTTTTTCATGTTTAAATTCTGAAGCTAACAAAAATCCCAGCGCATGTGCTGTAAGTGGCTGCTGGGTGACAGGGCTTTGATGTATGTAAGAGGAAAGCAGAAAATCAGCAGACTCACAGAAATCCCGCTGGTCTCAGTTTTAAGCCAAATACAATCATCTTATATAAAAGCTTTGACAGAAAAATTACATTGAGCCTTCAGAAAGCAGGCTCACAGTGTGTTGCATTTTAAACTGGGTTGCAGAGTAGCTCTTGAGTTACGCTCCATGAACACTGTAGCAACTGAACTTCTAATGTAGACTTGAAACCTGACAAAAATTAAAATTTCAAAACCTAACAAATATTTTATTTTCAAATCTCTCCATATCTCTGGAGTTGTCCCCATCTCCTGAACAGAAGCAGCAATTCAGCACCAAGACCCTAAACTTCAGAGAACCAACACAGGAAATTATGATTGGATTCACTTTCCCAAAATTTGCTGGAGCCTCCAAGCATTGAAATGCAAGAAAAACATTCAACCAAATTAAAGAACATATTCAGCACCCTTCCATCTCCATGAAATAGAGTTTTTGAAAATTAGCCACCCTCAATGACCAGCGTAAGTGTTCCCAGCTACACTCCACTGGAAGGTTTCCCCCTTTACCCCTCTCCATTTGGTTTACACTTTCACAAGTAAATATAAATGAAAAATCTTTTGCTTTCCCTTTTGCCTATAAAAAAAGAGGAGAATTCATCAGTTTTGGACAATTAGCAAAGAAAAATCCTAAGTGAAAGTAAAGGAAACTGGAGGCAGCAAAGACAATTAGAGAAAAGAAAGAGAGAAAAAAACTAAGGGTTTTATGAAAAACAATGAAAGAAGAAATACAAATAGGTACAAAAATTTAATGCAGTGCAAAATAAATTTTACAAATTTAACAAATCTAATAAAAAATATGATGTCATTTGGAGCACAGGAACAGACTACAGAAGCAAGAGGCAAGCTGGGAACCAATCAAGAAGATTATTAAATTCAGAAATGACCAGAGCAGATGATCTGAACAAGGATTTCTATCAGTGACAGGAAGGTGAGAAAGTTCCAGCTGCAAGTTACTGAGGAAATTAGCGAGGCTTGTGGCTGTGGAGATTAACAGAACTAACACTGCCTATCCCTCCTCCCTTAAACTTTTGCATACTAAAAGCTTTTGAGTTTCTGAAACTATATCCTATTACATTACAAACCAAGTTTTGAGAGACAAAACAACCCTGAGTTATGCTGGGTTAGAAATGACAAAAATAAACTTACATAATTGGAAATTATAATTATAAATTATCATTATAAATTCATATAATGGAAAACAATCACATCCTCCCACCCAAAGCCTACAGGGCAGGTCTTCTCCCTTGTCCAACACCAACAAGTGGCATTGGCCTTGGCCTCCTGGTTTGGGGCAGACTGCACAAAGTCCCTCTCACCCCTAGAGAAGGGAAAGAGGAAGTGTTCTCCTAGGTTCTGCTTGTATCTACCATGTACTTCTCTGACATCTCCCAGATCCTGCTCACACAACTCACTTCTCTGTCACTCTCATTTTCTTTGTCATCTCCTGCATAGGGACCCAAGAGAAAGGGCTAGTCTTTCCTACTCCAACAGAGGTAATGCCTGAAGGACAAGAAACAGGCAATTACATTATTCTGCATAACTTCATCAATTAAAGTGAGCCAAGTAAAAACTTTTGTTGCAATTTGACCGACAAAACCAACACAAGGTTATTTTTTAGATTGTCTACTATCTTTGTCTCACTATTATTGATCTGAGGCACCCCATTCACTGACTGCTTCTTTATTTATATGACATACTGCATTTAAAAAGGCATTTCAGAGGCATAGCAAAGTTATTTAAGTGCATACAATCACATCAAGCCACTGGCAGCTCTGTATCAATAACAATGGGATTGCTCCAAACCACCACCAACACAGTAGGTTTGCAGGAAAGGCTTCCAGTTATGAATGGCCAGAGAACATCAGTCAGCAATAAAGCTGGAACAGCACAAAGTTGGTTAGAAAACATAGTTAGTGAAATCATGATCAGGGTGCTGGACCCAAATCAACTCATTGACTGAAAAGAAAGAACACTCTTACTGAGCAATTGCTTCCTGAACAGCTACATGTGCTACGTGAGTCAGCAGGTGTGCAATTTAACAACACTCAAAGGTCCCTGCTTTGAAACCAAGTTCTTCTTGTTTGGAGGAAAAACAACAAAACACCAAGAATCAAAAGTGCAGCTGAGTAAGGAATAGAAGATACACTATGGCTGAAGGCTGGTACTGATGTATTTAATGTCAGAGATAGCAGACACCTACATAAAAGGGAAATTCAAAAATAAACACAGCTACACTGTGAAGTTTCTGCCCTAAATAATGGCTCCTTGAATAACAACAGGAGACATCATGAGCCTGAAGAAAAAACAAAAATTTAGATGAAACAATATACGGTCTAAGAAGCCACTTACCCATTTTTGCCTTACCACCTCAAACTAGATTAGCAGAGGGTTAATAAAGAAAGTGTTAAAGAACAGCATAACTAGGATTCACCTTAGAAGCACTGATAAAGTTAGAGACTCAAAGAATGGTTTAGGTTGGAAGGAACCACAAAGATCATTTCATTCCAACCCCCTGCCATGGGCAGGGACACCAGTTGCTCCAAGCCCTGTCCTGGCTTTGGGCACTTCCAGGAAGGGGGCATCCAGAGCTTGTCTGGACAACCTGTGCCAGGGCCTCACCACCCTCACAGGGAAGAGTTTCTTCCCAATTTTTAATCTAACCCTGTCCTCTTCCAGTTTGAAGCCATTCCCTCTTCTGCTATCACTTGTGCTCTTGTCAAAAGCTCCTCTCCAGCCCTCTTGGAGCCCTTTTAGGTATTGGAAGGTGCTCTAAGGTCTTCCCAGAGCCTTCTCTCCCCCAACAGGCAAAGGTGTCATAGCAAGGGTGCTCCAACCCTTTCAGGTATCTTCATGGCCTCCGCTGGACATGTCCTGAGAGGTCCATGGGGGGAGCAAAGCTGGATGCAGCCCTCCAAGTAGGGTGTCACAAGAACATTCTCCAGTGCTATAACCCCAGAGCAACATGATATTGTCTTTATATCTACTGATATAGTCTTTGAGTCTTTGCTTTGTACTGTTTTGGCTAAAATATTATAGCTTAGTGGGGTTATAATAGTTAATGTCTGTTGTATTTAATTTCTTAAATCAGGTACAATGAAAACCAAGAGGATTTTACCATTAATTAGTAGGAAAAGCAAATATGCAACACAGTTCCCCCTCCCCCCCGACCAAGCTTTCAAATATCCACCTACTCCAATATGTTAAAAAGAACATTTGAAAGGTCATCAGAAATTCCTGATTTAATGATAAATAAAAGGCTGGAAAGGATGCAATTTGAGATGGGGAACTAGGAAAGATCTAAATAGGAAGAACCAAAATGAATGGCAACTTGCAGCAACAACATGAATATACAGAACTTCAGCAGAGAAAATATTGAAAGGGACAGGAAACGCTGCCTGGAGTGAAGCAGGACCAATGGACCAATTACGGGACAACATCAACTGAGTGGGCAACAAGTTAACTTTCAATTACAGAATAATCTGAGGGATGCACTGAGCATCAAGACAGTATCTATGAAATGCACCTGCAAGTGCAACTTGAAGGCAACACAGAAACACCCCAGGCTAGCGCAATGAAGTCTCTTCTTACAAACCAATTGCTAATAAAGAAATTCTCAAATTCAGTTTAAATGCAGGCACTTCTTCCTGTTTGGCCTGAAGCAGATTAACAAATATTTACAGGCAAAAGGTAAGAAGAACTTCAGACCAGCTTTTTTTCCTTCTGAAAAACTAATACAGAAAATTAGGATGACATTACACCATAGGCTTTAAAACAAGATTTAATTTTGGTCCATGTTCTCAAAGGAAAATAATACAGCAAGGCCATTTTGCTAACATATGCCTCATTTTCTGCTAGAATGCAAAGTCACTCCAAACTGAACAGGCAGCTGGAAATGACAGCTTTGCTCCCTGCTTTAACAAGACATTGGTAGCAGCTCAGCTTCCTCTTCCCATTGCCAAGCCCTCCACAAGAGAACTAAAAAAGGAACCATCTGAGGGAAAGGAGAATGAGAGACTATTTTTGGGGAGTTAGTTTTGTACACTCAGTCACATGATAGCACTGTAAATGTCTCTCTCCCTCTCTATAAATTACATGCTTTTCTTTGAATTCCGCTTGTATACATTGTTCTTTGAGGAGATGTCTCTGTACTTCAGTTCTGTCTTGTTCCATGGGGTCAGTCACCTTTCCTGCTCACATTTCATGACTGAAAAGCCAATATCCCAGTTCCTGAGTTCATGTTCAGCTATGTATCCCTCAATTAAGTGAACCACCACATCATTTATATAAATAAATGAAACCATTTATACAAGTCAAAGGGCAACTTATCAGTTAAACATATTTTTGAATCAGTTTGTATTATTATTATTTCACAAATCTTCCAGTACCTGATGATTTCCTACACTGTTGGCATTTTAAAGTATTTCATCCTATGCCTTCCCCCCTCTGTTCAGGGGTCACTGCCTGCAGACCTGAAGACTGAGCTGATTTCTCCTGATTTATCAGTGATCTCTGAGTTCATTCACACCTACAGCCCTGAAACTGTGACCCACATACAGAACAAGTTGTTTTAAAGATTAAACTATTTTCTTTAATGGTTTTCTTTCTGCCTTAGGCCACATTTTAAGTAGATTATATGTAAACACACCAGCCTGATATTCTATGTGTGAGAGAATCGAGGTGCCAGCCCAGACTATCCAGGAGGTAAAGGGACATGCCCTCCTCATTCCTAGACTTTGGGAAAGCTGGAGCTCACACAGCTGAGGAGAAATCAATTCTCCACCATGCAGAGCTCTCAGTTTATGTTTAAGAATGTTTCCAAAGCTGAGTGAGCCAAAGGAGCTTTCCCAGTGACTGGAAGGTGCCTTGCACACACAGAGGTGACATCTGGAGAGTCTTGCAGCTGATTTCCTGTTTCCCTGTGACACGAGACTGATCCATTTCTCAATTCACTCCTCCCCAAAGCAGTGATACACAGGTCTGCCAGCACAAGCTGCTTTTCAAATTGTTTTGCTGGGATTGTTGTTTCTGTCACCTGGGTCACATTTATTGTCAAATTCCTCTATCAATATTAACCACTCAAGTGAAGACTTTTTTTTTTTAGGCTTTTTCAATATAAATCAGCAAAGGCTGAGAATGGAAGGCTGAAAAGGCAGACCCAATGATCACAAAATCACAAAATGTAATTTCTACTCTCCATCACCTTACATAAACAAGAATGCTTTCAGTTCTTGAGAGCACATAAACAAGGTAAAAACTTCAGGAAGTGGCAAACAACGTCGCAGAGACAGGAAATGAAACATGAAAGACTTGGTAAGTAATCATCCAAAAATGAAAGCAAAGCTGGAAAATAACATTTCTAAAGAACAAATGGTTTAGCATGTGTATATAATCCACTAACACAGAATAGGTACAGCTAAAGGTATGCAATTGAAATTTATGAATATTAATTTATAATTAATGTGAAATAGCTGTAAGCTTCTTAATAAATATGGACATCCAATATTAGACTTTTATACCACATACCAGCCATGAAAATGTTATATAACTCTCATTTTTTTAATCTCTTTGCCTCTTCATTTTAACAGTAGAATGGACATTTTCTGAAAGATACATGTCAAGCACAAACAGTAGAATGTTTTCTGAGACAGAGAGAAAAGCAGCTGTGCTAAAGAAAAAGCTCAGCAGAAGAAAACTGCAGGGATTTTACCAGCAGGATAAGCAGAGTATAGAAACATCAAGTGAGCCAACATTTAGGACAGCTTCTGGCAATGTAGAAAATCTATATGCAATATATAGATTTTTTTTTTAGCTATTTGCACAACAGTCATTGTGTGTTTAACTCACCCACTTGCTGCCAGGACGAACAACACATATTGTGCACAACTGTGCTGAGGATGTAGCGGGACATAATCAAAGCAAAACAATTAATATATTAAAATAATTGGATAAGGAAGCAAAAATTGGTATCCTTGATTATCTACAGGATAGTGTAATTGAATAAATTTCCCTCAAGGATGAATAAAAGAAAACAGCAATGGCTCTGAAAAGGAGGTATTACTCCATAGGAGAACATTGTGAAAATTCAGTCTGAGCAAGTTATAGAAATAGAATTTTTGAGTGGGTCAGAAAGAGGAAAGGGCTATAGGGTCACAGAAGATCTGACCAAAACTTGTGATTACATGGAAATGAGGGTCTACACAAGCTTTTTTTTGGCTCCAAGTTCACTATGACCGTCATTTTTAGGGCTACAAACAACCAAACCTTGAAAATTCTGAGAAATATTTGTTCACCCATGTTTCCAAAGTTTGACTGTAATTATGGACATCATCATTCCAAGGCCAGGTAGAAGGCATTGGCACCATGGGGTGAGGGGCTGCTCTTCTGAGAATTGTTTATATTATTGTTGAGAAGCTACTCCATGAGTTTCAGTGCTGCTTACAGAGAACTGACACTCTGTGAGAGTCAAAACGCTGGAAGGTTGGCAGTCCATGTTGAGTCTTTTTTGAACAAAAGAGAAACCACTCCATCAATTACTGTCTCCCAGCACAAGATATGATCAGTGTTAGAAAGAAGCTGTTACACCAAGTGTAGCTACAGCCACAAATGCTGAAATAATTGTCTGAGCACATCTTGTTCAGAACTAGCAACAATCCCTTTTACTTTGAGAAATTCCTGTGTAGGAGGAAATGATTTGGGGCAGATGCATATGCCTATTAGGCTGTCAGAAGAATTAGATTGTTTACTGCTTATTTCTTTGTTAGTATGTTCTATGTGAATCTATTCATCTACAGAAATGAGAAGTACAACACGGAGAAACTCTTCAATATTTATTTGAAAGCATTGCTCTTTATAGAAAGGAAAACAAGGTAAATAACTCTTCTAAGAGACCTCTGATATGTAGGAACCCTTTGAAATTATGGCAATGCTTTATCAGCACAATAACTGACAATCTGTCCTGATATGGCTGAGAAAAATCTTGTGTTCTTTTTCTCAAAGATCATCAGACTAAGACAAATGCTAGGCGAGAATGACAGGTTGATCAAATCAGTCAGACAAAATAGAGGGCTCTTAAATATAGCAAGCCTATGCTAATATTCCTTGCTAGGCATTCCAAGGTTTTATTTCGTGTATCAGATGACTTTGGAAATGCTGCAGAATTGTGTGCATCTCTGTGTTAATAATCTATCATGCCTTATTACTGAAAAGCCCAGAGCAAAGGAAGAACTTACCATAAAATGAAAAACTTTCAGCCTACATAAAGTGAAACAGTTCTTGCAAAAAGGAGATACATAACATGAGGTATACTTTTAATTCTGCTGTAGCTGTTCAAGAAATTGTTAGAACAATTCTGCTGAAATTGTTCTAACAATTTCTTAGAGAACATTAAGATAAAAAAAATAAGCAAACCCCAAACCTCTCAGGCAGCAAGTCCAGTATGGAAGTTTCAAGCTCACAGAACCACCTTGCAATTTTCAGGTACTGTCTACTCTTTTCCAACCTCCCATCTTCACAATTATTGTTAGCCCACGTGAGAAGAAATTAACAAATCCAACTCTTATGAAATGCTCTCAAATATCAATGGTGTCTTTCCACTTTTAGGTCTACAAACCTAAAACAGCTACAACAAAATGAATAAATAGACAGTTATTTTTCTGATACAGCTTCCTAGCTGTTTTTCAAACTAGCCATGTGGATCCCATGCTGTGAAGCTTAGCTATGCATATTAACCTCTGGGACTCGAAAATACCTCTGGTGTCTCTATTAGTGTACAGTAAATCCCTTTCAGACTAAACTTCAGACTAAATACAGTGACCTGAGAAACTTCTACAACTACTTTCAGGCAGCTGAGTATGAAAATTCAGCTTAAGTCTCCCCCCTTCTCTCACTGGCACATAAACATTTAGGGCTTGACTCTCAGTAAATTAAAACACAGCAATCTAATACTAAGAAGTTTTTAAGACTTTTGTTAAAAACACCTGCCTTAGTATAAGCTATGGCCAGCTTATTACAAAAGTTGACTTGGTAAAAACACCAGGAAATATCTGTTTCCATAGACCAGAGCTCTCTTGTTATGACTGGTTCTTGGTTTACACAAGTGAACACAGGAAATAGCTGTGTCCCAAAAATTTACCTTCTAGTAAGTCTCTTGCCAGACCTGGTTCTGCCCCTGTGGACCGAACAAAGTCTGACAGGACTGCATCCATATCAAGAGTCATGTGATCATTCAGAGGTGCTGCCAGACATGCAGCAGCAGCTGGATTCACTGGCTGGCTAAAAGGTCTCCATCTGCCAAGGAGAAAAAGAAACAGGGTTTAGAATATACTCCCAGATGACGTAAACCACATTTTTCCTCTAGTCCCTAAACAAGACTATTAAAAAAGCTAGAACATACAAATTGCAGCATATTAAAATAAACAGCATTTGTCATCCATCTCTGCCTTAGCCTAGAGCTGCTGATCACTCACACTGGAAGGCTTTTCTCTACCTTAGTATTTCATATTTTTATTGATTTTTCTTATGTGCAGCTCATAAACAGCTTTGCAACTTGACTTCAATTCAGCTAAATACAAGATTGGTTTATTAAAAGCATGATCACCAGATCATTATTACTACTCATAAACTGAGGTTCAGCAAGGATTTAAATGTCTAGAGCTCTTTTGCCCTTACTAATATTAACACACACACACCGCAGAGTATAGGATTTGTTCTTCAATTTGCCTTGCCAATACAGCTTCTGTAATTTATAGATTCTCTGCTGTGCTGGATCTGGTTGGGACTGAGTTAATTTTCTTCTTTCCTTTTCTAGAACTGTGGCTAAACCAGTGGTCATTATAGCTGATACTGCAGTAATTTAAGAGGTTTATTTGTTTTACTTCCTTTTATTGGTGACCAATGCTGTAGCTGCTGAACAATTTTTCCTGTGATTATGAGCAGTCTGTGGGGGACAATCTTACCAATGTGCTCTCCTAGGAGCACAATCTCCCAGGGACCTGTTAGGAAGCAGATCATGTTTTGCCCCAAGTGAAATGTGACAATGTCTGGCATGGGAATTTTTCTTGCCAAATCCATGGCCTACAAAAATATATCTGCTCAACTGCATTTTGCATCTTCATTCCTAAAAACAGGAACCTCCTCCTAGGCAATGCTCTTTACAAACATAAAATAGGAATTAAAGCAGGCACCACAAGAGGAGTTCATACTAGGCAAGCTATTAAAACAGCTGGAATTTAAAACACACTCATCCTAAGCATATTTCCATACTTCAAGCCTGCCTGCAGTGCTGCTGAAATAGTGCAAAGCAAAGAAAACAGGATGAAATTAAACAATACACAAAGTAAGGAAAAATTTATGTTTTATTTTCATCTTTGTTATTCACTGGTCAAAGTTTACCTTTGAGCATGAATTGGATTTTTCCTGTTGATTCCTCCTCACAGGCTCAGTTGCAGCTTTACCTTGTGCCAAGGGTAAGGACTGGCATGGAGATTTTCTGTTGGCAGCAGGTGATGTTGGTTGGCTCTTGCTTGCACCACAGCTACAGGGAAATAAACTGTGAAATAAATTAGAATCCAATTAATTTCACTGTCCCCCATATGAAACTTTCCTAGTTCATGTGTTACCTGGTTATACTTAGCCTGAAAAATGGAATGCCTTTGCTTTCTTAGATATTGCCTTTTTCTGCAAGTACATATCCTTGCTACAATGCAAACATCATTTATGTTCTGCCTCAGGAGGATGGGGTTCTTCTCAGCCTCATCTGTGGAGACTGGCCACTAAACCTTAGTCCAACAAACTAAAAGTTTGTGGGATATAAAATCACAGAGTGATAGAATTGCTACAGTTGGAAGATACTTTGAAGATCACAGAATCAGTGAGGTTGGAAAAGACTTCTGAGATGATCAAATCCAACCCATGACCTGACACCACCTTATCAACTAGACCACGGCAGTAAAGCACCGTGTCCATTCTTTCCTTAAACATCTCCAGGGACGGTGACTCCACCACCTCCCTAAGCAGCCCATTACAATTTTCATCAAGAAATTCCTCTTGATGTCCAACCAGAACCTCCCCTGGAGCACCTTAAATGCATGTGCTCCTATCCTGTTATTGTTGCCTGGGAGGAGAGTGACACCCATCTCACCACAGCCTTCTTTCAGGCCAGAGCAGCAAGGTGCCCCTCAGCCCCTTTTTCTCCAAGCAAAACAACTCGAGCTCGCTCACAGCTCCTCATCATTCCTGTGCTCTGTGGATACCAAGTACAAGTGTGCTCTTCGGGACAAAGGCAGATTACACTGTTACTAATTCTACCCACACTCTTTTGGCCTCTACACTGTCCCAGGGCACATTTCACATATTTTACACTATTTATACAAATCTATCATTATGTTTGGGCCACATGAGGATAGCAGGGGAGGTGATCTTTTCTTCTCTCTTCAGTCTCAGTGAGACTTGTCTGCAATATTATGCCCATTTCTGGATCCACAACAAAAGAATTATATGGACATATTGGAGTGAGTCCAGTGAAGGACCACAAACTGCAGTGGATCACCTCTGTGCAAGGGACACACTTCTAAAAGGTAATCCTAACGAAGATGTCGTAACAGAAGGAATGCAGGAAGTATTGAGGAGACTAGTTAAAAGGAATGGTATTTTGGAAAGAGAACTACCTTAATGGATTATGGCCAAATTTGACATCTAAGCTCTGTCTCAACTGAATCTGTTCCAATGCAAATGCAGGACAAAAATGCTACTTTTATTTTAACAAACACTCATACATAGATACACTGTACTCAACAGCAGTAATCTTACAAAAAGATCACCAGAAACTGAATATAACTGATTTCTTTAGTGAATACAAGAAAGAACAAAATTAATCTTAGCCAGCAGGAAGGAAACATACGGATCAAACTAAAGGAACCTGCCAGAGATGATACAAAGCATTGGTGCATTTCAGACCACCACCAGAAGTGACTCAGTAGTATAATGAGTGTTAATTTAAAATGCACCAGCTGGGCACTCAAGTACAGTCACTGTGTGGGGGCTGGAGTGCTCATAAGTTTGGGGAGCTGAAGTGCATATCAGCTTGGAGAAGCCAATTCATGAGTTGTCTCAGAATCAGCATTACTTCAGTACTTTCAACAATAAAAAATGAGTTCTCAGTAAAAAAATCCTTCTCAGAGCAAAAGACAAGACCAATCCCTGCTTTTATGCTGTCACTATCACCTCAAAGTTACCATGTAGAATCTACACTCTGGAAGCAAAAAGCAGACTTGGCAGGATCCTCTCTGCATACATTTGAACTAACACTCTTTTTTCCCCCATGGAAGTTGTTTTCTCAGCCCTCTAGAACTTAGATTAAAAAAAATCAAACACAACAAAAAGAACAAAATCCAACAGAAAAAGTCTTAAAATATTATCTTTGCCAGAAAAATACTATCAGCTGTGAAAAACCACTGAGATGGAAGTGTAAAAAGTAAGCAAAAAAGAAAATCAATTATAAATTGTAAAGGAGACAGTGACTCAGAAGGCAGGTGGCTCTCAGACCCACTTCTCCCCAGAGAGATTTGGTCTCTCCTTACCAAAGAAACCATCAGCACCACCTTTGCTCTGGATGGCTTGTCAAAGCATTAACACAACTTACACTTCACATACACACATGGAGCAGATCTAATGCAATCATTGACCTCACACCACCTGTCCACAAACACCACTCCTCCTGTGGGTAACACTACAGACACCTGGAGTTTTCATCTCAAATGGGTCACACATGACACACAAACGTCACTTTGAACTGAATGGAAATTGAAACATCTTGGCCATCAAAACACAGAAAGACATTGGTTTTCACTCACTTTCTGGACAAACTTCTTCCTAAGAAAATTCTTATTTGTACAGTACAAATATAAGATGCTGTGGAATTGGATAATTTTTTGTATATTATAAGAAAAAAGCATTTTTAAAGTATTTAAAGAGAAGATACTGTTTACTTTGAAATGTTAAGATGGGCTAATAGGACTTGAAATCAATTTAGTACAATCTCAGTTACATTTGATCTTTTCTTCTCCTTTAAGTACCTCTCTCAAAGCTGAACCATACTTGGAAGTAAACAGTCTTCACCTGAATCTAAATTAACTTCTTCAAAATCAAATAGCTTCACCAGTTAAATGATAAGAAGAATTTTTTTTTCCCCTAAAGAATTTAAAGAGATGCACAGGGCTAACTAATGAAGCAAAACCAATCATGTTAAAACAAATCCCATCCCATGCATCCAGAACAGACACAGCTGACAATACCAAAGTGAGGAACAGAAAGAAAACAGCACACACTGGATGAATCCTCAGGAAGACAGAATGACTAAGCTACATCTACCATCTTTCACTTTCCTAATTTTCAAAGAAAGGATGCAATAAGCACCATCAATAAGATGCAGAGTCTTGGTGCTCTGGGAAACCAATGGAGAGACACCTGGATATTGCATTAAACCAGTTCCCCCCGGCTGTTTTGATGTCCCTGCAGTGTGGCAGGTCTCAGGGCCTGCTTAATATCACTGCTGGCTCTCTGCTGCTCTGGCAATGTACAGAGGTGCACTCAGCTCCTGGGTGTAACATTCCTGCTGCCTGGGCTGGCTGTGAAGGCAGAATGACCCTCTTTGTGCACACTTTCAGCCTTAAAAAGTAATTTTTTCTGACAGGCCACAAATTGATGGGAAATGCCATAATTCTACAATATTGACAATATTATGAAATTAAACCACTCTTTATTAGGTTAAACTATTAAGCAAAAATCTATAATTAAACAATCAGGTTCAGGAGAGATTTGTTTAGGAGAACAGCAGCTTTAAGGGCAGTGGTAGTTAATGCAGGCCACTTAAGAAAGTGGAGATGGTATTTTTTTCTGCTAATGGGATTAAAAGGCATTAGTTGAAGAAGCCAAATCGATGGTAATTACCTAAACAAAAGGTTACTGTGAACTAGACCTGATGGCAATGTGGAGCATTTATATGTTAAAATGTGGACTCCCAAAACACAGTAAAATTACAAGACAGCATTTGGTAAGGGCTGTCTACCTTCTCAAGCCTAAAATATCAGAGTTTTGGAACAAAAGGAGAAGAACAAAAAAGACAAAAAGTAAAAGCTCAAATCAGACATTATTACTACGTTTTTATCTACACAATGGAACTCAGGAAAATTAACCCAATTAATTTAACTGGATTTGTCTATATCCAATAAATTCCTCTGCAAACACTTTCATCTGTGAATAAAATGCTGGCCTAAATTTGGTTTGGCTCTTCTTGCCTTCCAAGTAAGTTAAACTGAATTCACTGGAGGCCACTTTAATTATGAATGGAATAGTGCATCCAGGGACTTGGTGGGATTTAAGCTGCCCTCTTCAAATTCCTAGTTAGTTGATTTGCATCAATTTACCCTGGTATCTTGTGTAAACAAGTCCTGAACAGATACATTAGACACAGAAGTGGAAAAAACAGATAAAGAAAGAAGTTATGCTGAAGAACCCTTGGCTCTGTGGGAACCATCAAAGAAGAGCTGTCCAACAGAACTGTTCAAGTGCTTCAAGTCCAGTTCTAGGATAAATACCACCAAGGTGCAGGCACCAACTGGGAGGTATTTTAAAAATGCAGCTATATTTCAATTTTCAGAAATGCTATATAAAGTGTCTACTATTTGCTTACATATTTGAATTATTTCAAGCTAGAACTATAATGAAAGTCATAACCAAATTATGTTTAGATGAGATTTTTATAACTGTATTTTCACAGAGCTTCAAAGGGTTTTCATAACACCATTTTTCTTTCTTAAGAGTGATTACATTCTCAGAAGGAAAAAATGTCACAGATAAACAAGAAGTCCATAGAAACAGGGGTCCTGAACTGGAATAAACCGAGCAAGAGACACAGCCTTTTCAGGTAAGGTTCTTCTACATCCTTTCACCGGTATTTTTTCAGGATAAAACACCACCATTGCTATAGCATCTTTTCTTTTTCAAACAAGAAAACATGAAACAAGACATGTATACAAGCTAACAAGATAAAACAATTTATGGAGAATGAAGGCAAGTCAATTACAACGTTTCTCTTATTCACGTTTCTTATTCAAAGTTTATCTTTTATTCACAAAGGCCCTCATAGTGTATTAATTGTATTTTAACAGAAAGCAGCTGTGCAAAGGATAAATGTAATGCCACTGATAAAGTCAGAATTTCTCTGAAACAAATACCTTAATTTTAAAATGAATTCAAGTATTAATTATTCCTTTATCTGTGAGAGTAATAAAGAAGTAGGCAGTAATACATTGTGCTGGAAAGATGACAATTAGGCTTTCAGATGTTAATCTGAGGCCTCTTATTAAATGCAGTTTCACTAAGTAACATGCATCTCCTTTACTAGAATATATCTCCAAAAAAGCAAGATAAACAAACTACATTTCTTTGTCCTGTGGATATTTTCCCCTATTTTGCCCCCCTCACTTTCCTCACTTATAAATTTATCTTGATA
This sequence comes from Parus major, assembly GCF_001522545.3. Taxonomy (NCBI): domain Eukaryota; kingdom Metazoa; phylum Chordata; class Aves; order Passeriformes; family Paridae; genus Parus; species Parus major. The sequence continues at coordinate 4,905,763 of NC_031779.1, read as the reverse complement.
CAGCAAGAAGATTTTATACTGACATATAGATTTCTCCAAATGCCATCCTTCTTTCTAATACAGATGGTGTGCTGACCAAACACAGCTTTCTCTCCCAAAACATCTATCATGTACTCAGCCTGCATAAAATTAACTTCACTGTATGAAAAGCATGCATTCTGAGCAGCCGTTTTTGGACATCTATGATGTGGCATTTCATTACTTTTTTTCAAGTCAGCCTTGCATAAGGAGTGACCCATTTGGGCCTGTGGGCACCACGAGAAGCCTTCAGCTCCACAGCAAACACCACCAGCTGAGCCCCTTGCAGCTCCCTACATTTTGAGCTCTTTACTCCCCTGTTTCTCCACTGCGACGTCTGGAATCAATTGTCATAGCAACAGGAGGCTGAGCCTTCATCTGCACTGCAGATCAGCTTCCTGATGGGCCGCTGTCACTGAGGCCTGACCCTTCTGCGCAGAACCCGCTCCTGAGGGGACACCGGGTGACACCGGAGCCATGGGCTCAGCCCAGCCCTGCCCCGCAGCCCG
>NC_031779.1:4835021-4904708 GCF_001522545.3 Parus major | reverse complement strand
GGTGCCACTCCAGCAGCAAGAGAAGCTGTAAAAGCCACCCTGCTCGGATCAGCGCTCCTGGGAAGGCTGCTGGGAAAGCTGTAAATAGACACACGGCTGATTAAAACCACCTTTAAGCCAGTGGTTAATTTGACTTACAATAGACTTTAAATAAGAGTTCCTTGAGGCAGATGTTGGATGGGTGTTATGCTGCTGGTTTTTGGTGAGGAAAATAATCCGTTTTTGCCACAGTAGAAGGTATGAATAAGCAAAATTTTGTCCCCTGAGAAATCTGGAAGAAAAAAGAAAAAGAAGTAGTATATTAATCATTACATTTCTGCTATTTGAATAACAGTAACTGCTAAAATAGACTTTACCTTTGACCTCAGAAGCATAATGGCTACTACTCTTAATACAGATAAATTTCCACATACAGTAATTTGCATTAAGAATATTACTTGGGCACAACCTAGACAATTAATAAAAAAAAGAATTATGAATGTACAAAAATATCCTTATGGCTCTCCTACATGAAAATGGCAACTTGCACTTGGAATTTCTTTTAACAGTTCTTTGTCCTAAGATTCATCAAATACAGCTTTGAAAGTTTTCTTCTCATAAGCTTCCAAAATCTGAAGCAATGAACTAATGAAGAGATATCCAGGAGAAGACCCAATCAGGATAGCCTCTCTTTTTGATGAAAATAGACAAGCACATGAAGAAAAAAGGAACACCATTTCATGGGGTTTATTTCTTTTTAAAGGATACAGCATTCCCTTTCCATATAATCTATCTCCTAAGAATAAATCCTGCTGCTTGCAAATACATAATCCAATTACTGTAAGCCTCACCTTATTATTCTAAAAGGCACTTACAATCAGTTTTACTGTTTCTGGTTTTTTAATCCAGTTGCAAAACTCATACAGTTGCAACTGGGCCCGCCCAGCCCCACTAAAATCAGGATTTAACAGCCCAAATATCATGGAAAACATTCCTTCTGATAATGCTTTTAAAACAGGCAATACTATAAGAAGGTCCACAATTTTTATGAATTTGTGAGAATTAGGATATGAAAACAGAACATAATATTATATCTTGTTATTTCCTAAAATACATACACAAGTAACCAAATCTCAGTACATAATGGTTCCTATGCAAAAACTCCCAGTTGTCTATGTGACAACTCAACTGTAATATGAGCTAAGTACCTAAATTAACAAGAGTTACCCAACTCTAGCTCAGGTGTATGTGAACTAACATATAGGAGTTAATAAGATTCCTACCTTCCTTTTCCTTCACTGTGACATATTTTCCTGCAAGAACTATAAATCTGACCAAAGTCAGATTCAATTCTCTGTTGAATTCTCATAACTCACTTATGGATGTAGCACATCACAGATACCCTCACACTGAAGCAGATTGTTTCAAAGTTTGTAACAGCATTAAAAGCATAATTTCATACATTGCACATGAAATGCAGTCAAACCACATTCGCCTGTGACCCTCTCTTTATCACCCTCAGGGAACTTAAAAAAAACAACTGTGAAACCCTCAACTTACAGAAGCAATTCCTAATAACCCTTAATGCTTTCAATGGTACTTGGACTGCAGGGGATAAAAATGATCAAGTGTGAATATACCTCCACATTTCCAGCTATACGATATTAACAAACTGAAATATCCACACTATGAAACTCCTGTTAGCTATTGGGAAATAACTCAAAACTCTGATATCCAGCCCTCAAAACTGAATGATCATGCTTCTGCTAAGGAGATGTAACTTCTACCATTGCTCTGGAAATAAACAAGCAAAGTATATTTTTTTTTAACACATGTTAACAAAAAATGATCAAAACATTTTTATAATTTTGTTCAACAGATCTGCTGCAGAGAGTAATAAACACTTTCTAACACTCTGTCTACTTCTTCTGTTGAAAGAGGACTCACCTAATGTGCTTGCAGTGAATTTTTTTTTATTCTATCACAATTTACCATTTAAACTAAAATAAAAATCATTCCATTTAACTTGTGGTTGTAAATAAGTTCTCTAAAATATTACCATGGATACTCTAATGGTCAGGGCACAAGGACATGCACACAGCTCAACCTTTTACAGCCTTTCTCATGCAGCATTGGAGCTTCAGCAGTTTAAGATCAACCCTAAATACTGCTTACTCTGCTGTATTCCCCTGTATAGTGGGCCAAGAAACTGAAAAATGCTCCCTATATGACCCCAACTCGGTCTGTGACAAACTACACAAAGATATAAAAGGTCAGAATAAAATTATCATGAGATATGAATAGCTTCAGGACGGAATTTCAGTTGTAATTATTTCATCATTCTGAGCACAAATTTTGAATTTATCTTTTAACCTTTGCATGGTCCCAGCAACAGCTTCTGTGAGAAGTTAGCAAAGAAAATGAAATGCAGACTGAAAATGCTAAATACATATTGCAAACCAAAGAACTCAGTCTCCAACAGGTCTTTTGAAGGTAAGAGTCTGAGGCAAAATCAGCTGAGGCCAGAGATCAGAGATGTTCTTTATTAAGAATGTATATCCACAGTAACTCTCATTTTTCCCTGTTTTCATCTGACATTTCAAAGTAGTCCCTAACAAAGAGCTGAAGAAGCTTCCTCCATTCAGTTTCTAGAAACACCTCAATTCTCTCCCAAGACTCTCGTGCACTGCTTGTTCTGAACTCAAAAGGGGTTCTATTTTCCACTTCTGCTTTTGACACAGGACTCAAACACTTCCTACAATTTTCTCAGCAGCTTAGGATCAGCTGCACAGTGCTGAAAACCTCTGCCAATACTCTGTTGAATGTGGATCAGCATCTCCCCAAGTGTGAGCACATCTCAAATGTGTGCTTGCTTCCATTATTTTTGTTACATACATGCACACTGAAGTAGCTGTAAGTCCACACATAAATCATCAACTTCTGCAACATCAGCTTTGGGCTTAGATTCTTTCAAGACTTGGCTTCTTCAGTGCAAGTTCCACATTCAGTACAAGGCCTTGCCCACTGCTCATTGGTTCCTTGCAATTATTTAATTTAGCTCAAGCAGCATATGAGGGAAAAGATATCTCTAATAACAGGGAAGCTATAATATGCAAGAAATAATAACATGATAACCAGGAGGGAAGAGGTCTTCATGATAAAGATGGCCACTATGGGTATGGTCTTCTTAAAGACAAAGGACAAGTACCAAAGAAATGATAACTCTGTTCTATCTATGGAACTGTGTCCATCTGTGTCCTGCAGATGTCTGTGTTGAAAACTGTTGGGGGAAGGATGCAAAGTTGACACACAGCTCAGCTACAAAAGATCCATGACTAGCTAATGTTCCATATTTCTGCAGATCCCTGTGACTGTTGTCATTCCCCAGAGTAAGGCAGCACCTCAATGATCTAACTTTTCAAAGACAAGTTCTTGAGCAGAGTCTGAAGTGCTGGCACAAACTCAGTTTTTTCTGAACCTTCATCACTTGAAATTTCTTTATAATCACTGCATGAGAAACTTTGAGAAACCTATTGCTTTATCTATGTCCTAAGTCTGTAGAGTCTGTCACAAGTTACTGATGAAGGAAAGGATTTCTCCTCCTGCTAGAAAAAAAGTCTTACTGTGACAGTGTTCTTGCATGTGAATGTGTTTCTCCCCTTCTCAGCTTATGCCGGTTTGACTCAGAAAATGTGTGCAGTGGATTGAGCTGACAGGGATATGAAGGCAGAGACTTAAAGGACATCAAAAGTGTTAGCAGTATGAGCTCTGTATAAATAGTCTTACTGATACAAGTCTCCAAGCATCCTTTATCTTCTTGTACACAGAGATTAGAGGAAAGCTCAAATACTTAATTGTATGTCAAGTGCACAGTCAGCGATTAAGGGTTCAGTATAGTCTTTAAAAATGGAGGCTGCAGCACATCCATGCCTTGACAGAGACAATTCAGCTGCTATTTTAAACACAAGGCTTGACTGTCTGTTACTCTGCACGTTACATTGTTCCTCGCATCAAGGCAAAACACATAATGGTGATTTTTCCTCATTCCTCTTAAAAATACTGATCCACTCAATTGGTTCATCCCACAGCTTCAGTGACAGACTGATGAGAAAGTTCTCTCGCTTACAAGTACCCTAAAAATAGCAGCAGGATTGAACTTCTGAAATTGAGACGATGTACAAAAAGCAAGTCCTTGTAAGTCCTTAGGTGCACATAAGATAGAAAGCATAGCAAGCTATGAGCAGGCATTCGTTTAACATGCTGAAATATCAGCTCAGTGCGTGCTGAGCTAAATGAGCTGCAGCAGGAAAAACACACACACACACACACACACACACACACAATGCAGCAAAACAGAACTGGGTAATTTCCCCCCAACCCTGAGACTCCCACCCTTATTTCTGTGAAACATGATGTTCCTCAGTTACTGCATTTAATTTAGAAAACGAAGCTAAGAATAATAGAAGACTTAATTCCTTTTCATCTTAAAAAACCCTATCGTTAAATATGATCTCCAAGATTTTAAAACAGCTAAAGATACAAACGAGGAAATACAGATTTGAGTCATGCATCTAGAATGATTAATTTCACAGCATTTTGAAGATATGTAATGTAAGTACAGCAACAGTGTTTCACTTAGACTACATAAGTAATTGAAAGTCCTGCAGTAGGAAAGGCATTCAGTGAAATGAATGTGAAATTATCTAGTATTAAGAATGGCTGTTCATCAGAATTATTTATTTTTTTAAATGCCCTAAACAGTAAGAAAAATCCCTCTTTCATTTAGTTAAATAAATTTGGTAACACAGACAATTTTCTCTAGCCATAAATAAGCTGCAACTACCTCTATAGCTATGATTTTTCCTGTAATTCAGGCAATATGAAAAACAATAATTAATAGGAAATACTCAGGCTAAACAAGGTGAATTAAAAGTTGATGAATCAAGGAAACTGTTATAAGGAAACATGCAGCAGAATTGTACACACAAAAAAACCAACAGCAACTAACAGATATTCCAAGTTTGATGTTAAAATAGCCTATTTTCTGACCAAGATCAACAGGATTAATGGATATTCATCATCTCTAAGAGGTAGCCCATTAGTTCTAATTGCCACTGTCGTCATCATCTATTATTGCATTCTATGGAAAAGCAGGACATGGAATTAAATAGCACTGTACAAACCAGGAAATTCATAATGCCAGGAAAAAACATATGGAAAAGGCAATTGTTTGCAAAACAGAGCCTGGAGGTGGGGGAATAAAACCCTTCACTACACTGAATATTAATGTCTACAGGCAACAACAACAAAAAAATAACAGTGCCTGTAGTTTTTTAACTTATGTACCAAATTCACATATGAAAAGAGCACCTGTAAACTAAATGAAGAACAATCTCTTCTGAAACAAAAAGCTTGTTGTGAACTCCCAGACAGGAAAAAGAGAGGAAAATACAAAAGAATTTGCAGTCTCCTTGAGCCTTAGCTGACAAACATGATGACAACATCACTCTGAGGGATTAGGACATATTTGTAGAGCTTACTGCAAGCTTCAGCACATAAATATCTTTCAGTTTAATCTGCTGCAGAAAAAAATATTTATATATTTTTTTTAAACATCTGAAATTGAATTCTGAAAGGATTTCAGAAATACCTGTATTTTTCCCTGCATTTTGTCATAAAAGTCTTGGAAAGCTGATAGATACATTAAAAAAAAATCCTTTAAGCTTTCCAAAAAACTATTCTCTTTCATACATTTATTATTTTTTCTTTATTTTAAAGACATTGATCAAACTCCTCTGCTTTGCTGCTGATCAGAAGCCAGATGCATAGCAGAGCTGATTGGGAGTTGTTGCTGATTATTTTTAGAAACAAATGTTTCAGCACTTTGGACAATACCCACTGTCAATTTATTAGAAATTATTCAAAAACTCATGGCAGAAAATGGCTCTGCCTGACTAGCAGGGCCGCTTATTAGCCAGAAATGCAAGGAGGAGAGAGAGAATTCTGTTACTGTTGGTTCAAAACAAAAACTTGTGGATGTGGAGCAGGAACGATTTCAATGAAGATCTTTAAGTTCATTTGGGTTTTATATGAAGCACAAATGGCTGTGTGGGAGGGAGGGAAAGAGAGAAAATTAGGATTTGATGCAGCGAGTTGGTCCCACAACAACAGAATAGAAGTGTTTGGGAAGACAGATGCTCAGCAGACAGACAAGACTATAAACCACACAAAAGGAATTTTAAAAAACCCAACAAACCCCACCAAAAACAAACAAAACAAAACCCTCAAACCCCCAAAACAAAAAACCCAACCAAGACAAGAAAAAAAAAAAAAAAACAATGAAAAAGAGTTTCCTTTAAACCAGTTCTTCCATCACCTGCAAAAACCCCAACTATATGAACTATTCAGATGGGTGGCTTAAGGAGTGACCAACCACAGTGCAAGAAACAAGACTCTCATTTCCCCTGCTTAGCTTTGCAAAACCTATTTGAAAATATTTATTTTTTATGTCAGTCACTTTGCACTAAATCAGTCAGTCTGCTAAACAGGCAATATGTGCTGTTGTGGTTTAACCTCAGCCAGCAGCCCAGCCCCACGCAGCTCCTTGGCTGCTCCCCCTCCAGAAGGACCAGGATGAGAACTGGTAAAGGTAAAAGCTGGAAAACTCCTGGGTAGAGATTAAGATAGTTTAACAGAGAGAGCAAAGTAAAACAAGGAATCAGTTCAGTGCTTCCCATGGTTGAGCAGATGTTCAGCCACCCCCAGGAGGGCAGGGCCCTATAACACAGAATGGTGGCTCAGGGAGACAAAAACTATCACTTCCAAATGTCTCCCCTTTCCTTCTTTTTCCCCCACTTTATATACTGGGCATGATGTCACAGGGTCTGGAACATCCCTGTGGTCAGTGGGGGTCACCTGTCCTGGCTGTGTCTCCTCACAGCATCCCCTGCACCCCCAGATCTCTCCCCAGCCTGGAAGTAGGAAAAGCAGGAAAGGCCTTGGCTCTGTGTGAGCCCCACTCAGCAATGACAAAAACATCTCTATATCATCAACCCTGTGTTCAGCGTGAATCCAAAACACAGGCCTATGCCATACAATGTGAAGAAAATTAACTCTAGCTCACCCAAAAGCAGCAGGCATGCAATATTCACTCACTTGAGCCAGCTTTTCTCTCATGTACAAACGTTTGGGAAAAACATCTTGCTTTTCTGTTTGCTGAACCAGTTGATTAACCAGAAGTGTTCTCCATTTCATGACCAGCAGAATGAGCTCATTTCTTGGAGCTGCAGTCAGTACACACTGAAAAGCAAACTATCTGTGGGGAGTTCATGATACTTGGAAATGTAAAAAGGTAAAAGCTGAATTTTACCCAGTAGATAATAATTTGGTTTTTCAAGCACTAGCTTCAAAGTAAAAGTGGTATGTCAAGAAAAGAATAAGGTCACCACCATCAAACAGTCAAATATTTAAACTTGAATCAGAACTAAACCCATGCCACTAGTATTTGTGTTTTAATTAATATAGAAATGTATCTGCTTATGTGCATTGTAATATACTCAGAAACTACACAGCAGCTACTGTTTTCTTATGTATAACAATAATGTTTTCTGTGATGATGATCTCTATAGACTGGAGACTCCAAATAAAAGGAAGAAAAAAAATACCACTTCCATAAATAGATTTCATCCAAAAGAGATTTAGTTGCAAAGAACTTCTTGGGCAATTTCAAACAGTCCTGAATATGACCTGTGAATTTTTACACAGCACATGTGACTGAATATCCACTCCACATATACAAATCCACATCTGCTTGATTAAATTAGACTGTCAGTCTCCTGAAGTAAAGCCCCAGCCAAATGGCCCAAAGTTAAACAAAAGATCTCCAGCAGGAGGTTGAAAGTCTGGCTCTGTACCTTCTTTGTAATTCAAATGATAGAATTGAAGCTCTCAAACAGAAAGACATTAAGAGAATTTATATTATAATTGCAATTGCTACTTAGAGATAAGCAGTAAATGTTCCCATAATACTTTACCTCTGGAAAGTCAGACACTTAATAGAGTATCACTCCAGCCTATGTCACCCCGGAAAGCTGACCTTGGAAATCTTCCTGTCCTATCAGGCCTTCTACAAACCACTACAAGAATTTACTAAGGGACAGATTTGCTCACATTGTTCTCAGTTCTTCCCATGAACTTCTCCATCCATTAAACTGAGATGAAGGCACACAAATCTACAAGGAGCAAAGCCTTCAGAAAGGGCCTTTTTTTTCCACATGGAGACAAAAAGGTAAGGACTGAAGTGTTGCTAGTGGACACAAAACAGGAATGTAGATTCAATCACAACAGCCGAGGTTTCATCCCCAAGGAGGCAGAAGCCTTTATTTCAGGGCTTTTAAGCTGCTTTTATAAGGTGTTCTGATACAGGTTTAACATGATTGGTAAAGGAACAACACCTCATCCCATTGGTGGGACAAGAGAAAAACACATTGAGAACATCTGTACACCAGTGTTTTGGGAACCAAAAACCTCTTCACAAAACAGTCCTTGAGAGAGAAAAGTTTCCCAAAAGACTTTCCCTTGGGAAACAGGTCTTCTCAGGCTCAGAAAACTCTTCTCAGGCTCAGAAAATCATGTCCGCACTGAAGCTGTAGTGTATCAGGTTTATTACTGGAGAAACCTGGCTGAAAAAATACCTGAACTGCTGGAACTATATCACTTTGCCTTTCTAACACATAACAGCAGCAGTGAAGTAATGTTTGTAATGGAAAGATTGTAGACAGGTTGATAGACTCACCATGCCTTGGCTGAGCAGGAAAAATGGCCAGCATGAATTGCTCTGAAGAGTGCTAATGTGCAAGGAAGAGCAGGGAGGAACTTCAGTCTTTTTCCTTCTCCTGCATCTGTATTCTAAACAGCCTGAAAAAAACACTAAAAACTTTTGCAGCTCCTTGCTCATTGTAGCTAGAGGTGTAAAGAAGAAATTTGGGGCTGAACTTTTAGAGTACTTTTGCTCTCCCTTCTAGGCCTTGGAAACTTTCTCCTAGGCATTGCTAACCTGGCTATGATTTCAAACAGCAAAATGTATATGCTATGTACTCTGAAGAGAAATAAACAGAAACACTTAGGCCTTATACATCATTTGCAATGTGCCACAGCGCTTCAGTGAAGATAAAACATACAGTATTCTTGCAGAAGGCCTTAAAAATAGAAAAACAGCCTTGTGATTGTGAAAGCTAGGAATAAAGTTAATTACAATGGTACATCAGAAGCTGAACTAACAAGCATAAGCATGATAAGCCACATACAGTCCTGTGATCTTCCAAATTTATAAATAGCTCCAACATTTTTCAGAAATAGAAGGCAGATCTCAATGCTGAAGGTGCCAAACTCTTCAGTTTAATCTGGACCCATCTATCTACTTCTGGTTAATAACAATACGCAAGGAACAACACGGTGCAAGGCACACTTAGTATCTGTGAATTCACAGAATGAATAAACCAGTTCCATGTGTAGAAAACTTATTTGGGAAATCTTATCAGTTTTGCAGGAAATTGTTCAGAGAGAAGGAAGCATCATATTCTTTGGATTTCTGTCCTTTAATATCCTAAACTTGTGCAGCCACCAGCACATCCCAGAGTTAGCCCAGGCACGTGCATGTACTTCTGTCAAATAGTGTAAAAAAAAAGTACTGTTGTAATTTCAGGGATTTTTTTCTCCACCAGCCAAACTTTCACAAAATAGACAATTGGCTTCCTCTTGGGGGGCACCTCCTCTCTGTGATGCTTTAATTGTCACAAGAATCAAAATTGTATCCAATTGCCTCATGACAGTATTGAGCAATCCCGCAGATGCTTTCAGAATCAATGAAAAAAATATTTTATTTATTGTATGCAGTAAAATCTCTGTTAAGAACAATTGCTGACAAGAGTGTAAATCTCTCTTAATTTCTGCATAAAGGGAAAGATCATTCCCTCACAAAATAAAATACCTCACCATAAAAATTCATCCAATTACTCACATAACTTTTCAACCAAGATATTTTAATAAGACATGCTTTTAATCGCTGCCTGTTTAATAAGACAAATAAGACATTTGGTAGTTTATTATACCACCAGTGCACAATTCATTTTTGTAGCACAGCAACAATAAATAACACAAATGAAACAGTCAAATCTCACAGCCTCCAGTGAAACAGTGTTTGGAATACAATTACATGCGGTACACATCTTGCAAAAGATGTAGACTCAGTTTCAAATTTAGCAAAATGTGACCAGGAAATAAGTGCCTGGGACTTCACCACAGTGTTTGTTTGACCCTTTTCAGTCTTGAACTTTACTATTTGCCAGAAGCTGTTTCAGCTTATAAGAGTGTTAAGGCTCCTCTAGTGCTCTGTAAAGAATTAACTGCTCCACGAAGAGACGCTTTTAGAATCTTGCTGGTCTAATTTACACTGTAACTTATTTTAGTTACTCAAAACTTTATTCTCTCTGGGTAAAGTTTCCTAAGATTTTAAACATCCATGTGAAACAAATGATGTGTTTTCCACGCTTTAAATATACGGAGGTAGCTCCAAAGAAATGTGAGAGGAGATGATTTACTTGGAAACAAGGTATTCCCTGTCTTCTCTATGAAACTGGCTTTCTTTTAGCAATACAAACAGTGCCAGCTTCTCCAGCCATTTGCTCTCTGCCCTTATATACATTAAAAACACTGAGAGATCAGGTATGGATAGCTTTGGTCTAATTTAGTAAAATCCTTTCTGGCTTTGCAGAAAAAACACAAACCATGTCAAAACCACATTAATTTACTCATAAATAAGACTGAATGGACTTAGGCTGACCCATAATTTAGTTGTGCAATACTAAAACTCCACTAGAGAACCATGCAGCATCTAGAACAGATGGACATATTTATTTCAAACCATTCTGACTTTAAAGGTTTAACACATTAGAAATTAAAGGGTTTCTAAGCACCTTATGTAAAATAGTAATACCTCAAGAGAGACAAAGATCATACTTCCATCATGCAGCCACTGTCTCTATTTTTGTCTGCAGACACCATGCTAATATGCACATCATATTATTAACAGCAAAACCAATGGAATAGAAATTCTCATGCACTTAATGCTAAGTAACTATAAAAGGTGTGTATAACTACTATCAATGTATACTGCATCAAATGCTTCAAATGTATTCTTCTACTGGTCTATGTTGGTAATTTTCATGGATTAAGATTCTCATATTAAGATATATTTCTGTACAGTGACAGGATCTTGCTCTAAACTGAACCAGTCCATATTTTTAAATTAAATTATATCCTGATGGTTAGATTGTCCAGTGAGAACATTTTTTTAAAGGGTACATTTAATTCTTTTCACCCAGGTCAAGAACTACCTACCTCATAAAAATAAGTTTACTGTGAAAAAGAAATCTTCAAGACAAACTAAAATTTCCTGAAATTCCATGAGAAATTACCTTGGACAGTACTGGCTAGGAGAAGAAATACACTGGCCTGAAAATCTCTGTGAAGTTTGTGCTTAAGAGACATGGATTCAGTGGTAAAAAACAGGATTTAAACAGTTTGTGCAAAACAGAATGAATCTCATTTCTCACTATGGAATAGGACTTAGAATTATTTTACTCTACTTCTAATATATAGCAGAAGTAATTTGATCTCATGAGAACTGAGTAAATTAATTTAGTTCACACTGACAAAATATGTGATGAATGCTGTAAGGGCATGTAGCAGAGGTAAAGAGCACTAACTAGAATGTTTATGTTTTCTGTATCTCCATGTTTGCACTCCGTCACATTATGTACCTCACACCATAACAATATTTTTGCTATTATGTAATGTAATTGTCTGATAATAGACAGTTATTAAAATAACCAATCCAACTAGAAATTAAATCTCAGAATGACAGAGCATTGCCTGTAATTACAACGCAGTTCTACTTCCACCCACGTTAGGCAGAGCTGCCCAAGTATCCTAATGCAGCAGTTAGTCTTTATTAATTGTATCTTAATGAGGATTCCTAGGACAAATTCAATATTGAAATTTAGACTATAATCAAATGGTACATTATCTTAAATCAGCCTAAAATGAACAGTAACTGTCAAATGATGAATTCAAGAGTAAGCTGCCTGTAGTGGTAGGTATTAAGTCCCAGTTACTTGCAAAACCAAATGCCACTGCTCTATAATAAGCCAACTTCTGTAAAAATACTACCACAGCAACAACCAAGATGGCACTTAAATAAAATGGAATAACATTTGTGTCTCATCACTCTGACTACAAGTTATAGTAACTGCATCAGAAAATTAAAAGTGATAACCACCTCCTCACTACAGGAAAGTTCTGGGACATGGCCTACATCCCAAAGAAGGCAGTTTCCTAACAACTCGTAGGCAGGAGTTTGTTGTGCTTTGAGTGATGCTGTCACCAGCCCTGCTGGAAAAAGCAGCTGCCTAATGCAGATGTGGGAAACAAACTAGAGCCTGCAAATTCCTTTGCAAAGGAGAAGCATCTGGGAGGCATTGGGAGGAAGGGTGAGAGATACTTGGGCTTATTTAAAAGCCAGAACCCCACCTTGCTCAAATAGACACTGAGCTTAGTAGGACCTGAAGGGCTCTCACAGTTCAAGACAACACAACAGCAGCTGTGGCTTGAAGATTTAGCCATCTAAAGCAGGGCACCAAGGGACACACAGAGAAATTAAGTTCTGTGAAGTTGGTAAAAGGAATATCCAAGAAGGATCTATTTTTACAAAAACAATTAATAGCTTAAAAGAGACTGATACCATTTTAAAAGATTTATGCAAGGTGGAAAAATAGAGAATTGAATTTCTTCTTTTTTCTTCAAGTCTGCAGGTTCCTTGGTCTACTCCAATTTTTCCCTCTGCTAGACCTTAAAAAAAAAAAATCTAACAGAAGTATACAGTAGAATTAGACTATTCAGATACACCAACAAGATACATTGGATAAATTTGACTTAGATTAGATACATAATATTTAGTAGTATATACAGGGCTTACCAGCATTACCTGAAATCAAGGTTGAAGAAGGTAAACCACATGAGCCATGCAATGTTACAACTTCTGAGAACCAAACTGAGAAATTTTTTTCAGTTGAATTAGGCACAAAATGAGGCAAGATTAGAGTCTGATTTGTCTTATGCAGGCACTGCTTATCTCTATTTGACTACTATCCCTAGAAAAGAATGGAATTCGCTGGAGACACTGCCCCAAATAAATAATCACTTTTAAAAGATTAAAGAAGCCATTAACATGGATTGACTTTGTCCCAGCAGAACAGAGCAATGCAATCTGTTCAGTGCTGGTGATCTGGCAAGGGCAAATCAAAGTAGTCTGACACCCAAGTAGAGAGACAGGAACTCACACATGCTGAGAGCAGTCTCCAAACTCACAAGGACTTCTGAAGTGACAATGGCTCCAAAGGATAAATTCTATATTCAACACATGGATACAGCTGCTTCTCCATGATCAAAATGGATACTTATACAATTCTCAGCAAGAATCACAAAGATTTTACTAATACCATACTTAATCCTCAAAAGCTTAAATAAAATCCAGTATGCACAGAGGAGAGTGGAGCTTGGAAAAAAGTTGTGCATCAGCTATAGAGAGAACTGATGAGCTCAGCAATACTTCAAGAGCCTTAAGACAGTGTGGAACATCAAGTCCCACTTCTGAAAGGAAGAGACAAAGAATCTGTATTCAAGCAGAGACAGACATGGAATCTACGTTCAAGCAGAGACCTCTGGCAATCACATTAAAAAAAACCCCACAACACCCAAAAAAAAAAGCCCCCAAAGCAACAAAGGAACTGGAGAAATTAGTGCTTGAAAGTAAGAAAGATTTGTGTATTCTAACTTTGCTTTTTTCCTTATCCACACAAAATCCAGTCTGTTTACAAGCATTTGGTATGAAGGTCTGCTTGAAAGTAAACATTTTTCAGAAGATATTGCATTTGTTTTTGTTTAAATTAGTCCTGAATTAATTCACAACTGTCATATTTGTAGATGCACAAGTGCTTAGGCCTGAGTGCAGTATGTGGGAACACTGCCCAGAAGCTTGAACTGACACACCTGTACAAGGTACTGAGATGATGTGAAAACTGAGGTAACACAGAAGTGGAAGGCTGGGAAAACCTGGAGAAATGAAGGCAAGACATGAGAAAGAATTATCATGAGGAAGAGGGAGAAGGACAATGTTTCTATAGCAAACTGTGTTTCATTACTCTCTCTTGCGGTTGAGAAAGTTCTTTGCAGTGAATTTCAAACCCAAGGTTAAGCTTCAAAATTAGAAACAAATCCATTAAATGAAGATGCCAGTGCATACAGAATGCCCATGCTGCAGTGCTAGGGACTATCAGGAGTTGTGCTGGGACTCCTTCACAATCACGGTGAACAGTGATGGAAAACTTCATCTGTAGTAATGGAGAATTAATCTCCATGGCGTATTTTAGAGTGAATTTAGCAACTCAAAGTAAAAAATACAGTTCCCATTTACTTGATTTTAGTATAATGTTCAAGACAGATGCTGTGGATCCAAATCAAAGCTACAGACCAGTTTCTCATACTTTTCATGTGTACATGGTAGAGAGTAATTATTTTCAGCTCCATTCAATTTGCTGCTTTCATTTGCTGAAGGTCCTCCCTAGCACTTTCATGGATCTCATGTGGCAGGGGAGGCAAAAGCAGTAGAGAAGAACCTCTCAATCCATCATTGCTGCCAAAGAAGAGTTATGTGCAACATGCTTCCAGGGAAGAGAGAGTTCTGTGTGAACGGTTTGGTTTAAGTAATGTAGCAACACTGAGAAGCTCTACAGCAAAAGCAGGGACAAAATCTGACTCACCATGATAGGTTCTGCTTGAAAAAGTCTCCTTTCTCTCCTGCATGCCCTAACTCATTTTGGTGAAGCAAACGAGGCAGGCATCCACACCAGCAAGCCCACCTTCTCCCTGGAGGAAGGACAGAGAAGTCAGCAAGGAAAAGGCAACTCAGAGCAGGTGAATATCAGCTAGACAGCAGCTATTCAGCAAACACTGCTCTGTTCACTGCCCTGACCAAGGGGGGTCACTCTGGGGATCTTCTGTTCAAGCCTCACAGTGGGTTATTACACCACATTATTACAGAATGAACTGCTAAGAAATACAAAAGCAAAGAACAGAGTCCCAAACAGCTTCTGCAGTGACACAACTGCAGCATCAGTGCAGTTGTCTAACATGGACATGATATGGACAATTTTAGAAACTTATGCAGCATCCAAGCTTTAGGAAACACAGATAAAGGTTCATTTAATGAGTAACAATGCATCATCCATCAGCTCTGTGTAGCCACAGGCAACAGGCATGCTGGTAGCCTGTTAATAATTTTAGTAGGTTTCTTTGGTTGGTTACACTTAATTGTTGTCAACAAGAAAACAAAAATTTTTGTTTATGTCACCACATCATTATGCTCAGCATTCCAAAACAACTACCTGGCAGATGTTGATTTGAGGGGTGGAGGGGATGTTGATAGCTACTCACAGGAATGAGGTAGGTAGGCCCCTTTTTCTGTTTCTAATATGTTTGCCTATTTAGGAAGGCAAGAGGCAACTGTCCAGCTGATTTACTTCTGATTTTGAATCTCTGCAATATCATATGCCTGTGAGGATGGAGAGAAGAGCAGAATAAGTTTTACTGTTTTATTCCAAAAATGACACTAATTTACTGTTCTGTATCCATTTGTCATATCCACTACACAGTCTGACCCTGGAATACTTCTCTGTAGTACTATTGTGGAAAAAACAATTCTATGCTATTTACATCAGCAACTTCTTAGGAATCCAGCCCCCTTCCCCTTTGGTTTAGATAAACAGAGGAAATACACCTCAAAATCCAGTTTAGAGGGCTGGTTTTCTACCAGTTTGACCAGCACTGTCAGTGGTAGAACTGAGTCAAATAGTCTAGTAGATCAAATATATTTAGTTCCTTACTACTTATGAAAAATTCACCTGCAGTTTGAAAATTACTCATTTTGTTCAAAAAAACCAATATGATTTTTTAAAAAAAGAACAGTGTCCCCAAAACCAACAAGTACTGCAGACTGATCTAAAAGAATTCTCAATATTAATTAAATTAACCATGAAGCATAGACCCAAGTGGTTTAATGAGCTTTATCTCAAGTGTTTTGCATCCTGACTAGATATGTGAGCATGCTGTAATTTATACAGCTTTAATCTGCTTTACCTGCTAAGAGAGCAAAAATGATCTGCACATACTCTTATTTTACAGCCTGTTTAGCAATACTGTAACCAAATGTCATTTTTTTCTCTGACACTGACTAAATATTGCTTCTCTATTAGTCTATGCACCATTAATCAAAACCTTCCATGTGTGCTGTTCCTAGAGAGCTGTGAGTGTGAAGCAGCCTAGCAGGATGAGAGGGCACCAGGGCAGCACAGCAGCATTACTGGTAAGGACCACTCAGAGTGCCACTGTCTATCAAAGTGCCCCTTGGTCTCTCTGAAGGCCCAATAAAAAGAGCTGTTCCAATTGCAGAAGTTAAAAGAGAGCCAGAACAGATTTCTCTCTAGATAGCAAAAATCTGAAGGAAAAATTTAATAGATAAGGGGCTGCAGAGAATAGTCTCTTGTGGTTTCTTTGCCTCCTGTTAACACCTTCCCTGTATGTCTGAATGCATCCACTAGGTAATAAAGCAGAGGTTAGGAAAATGAGAGAAAGAATACTGGTGTCATCCTAATTGGGTTTAATTCTTATGACAGCACAAACAATGGGCATGGAGATACAAAACATGTCTTTCAATGAAGAGGCTAGAGAAAAACCCACAGATTCTTACAAGTGTGAACTACAGATTTAAATGAAATTGTAATTGCCAATACAAGCAATGACTTTGACCTCAGTATTCAATTCTACGTTCAGCTATTCTATGATTCATCCATAATGAAAGAAAAACAAATGGCACTGGAGTCAAACTGAAACAATCACAAGAAAATTTTTCTGGAAAGAACATGAAACATTTACAGTAAGTTCCTATAAAGGTTATTAATACTTTCAAAATTCAGCCCGAGTCTTGTTTATGGCATAACCAAAATGTGACAATCTCTGATGACTCATGAAGGTTTTGGTGACAGAAGCAGTGTCACCAAGATATTGGGAAGCTTTCTGTACATTCCCTTTAGCTCCCAGAGTACGTGTCATTTTGAGGCAGCTGTCTGGTTATGTGTCAGCTTCTGCAGTAACAGCATGAAGTAACAGAAAACACAGCAAATGTTTGACTGGTCAAAAACTAGGGACACCTTTTTACCAGGGAAAACTCTCTTTTTAAGACCTGCACACTATACATAGTTCTTTATCACAAAAAGCAAAGGCCCTTTTCCAGGCCCATGCTGGAAAGATACCAAATCTCAACTCTCCAGTTTATCAATTATCTACATTCATCTTCTGAAATAAAATAGATACAATCTGAATTGAACCAACAATGGATGTTATTTGCAGTCTCCACCTGTCTGCCTTATAGCACTTTCCCAGCAAAAGTAGTCTGTGCTGACTCAAAGGTGATGCTAACACTCAGAAGACCTGAACAGGTGGATTCCTCTTCCTTCTCTGCACCACTGGTTTGGGCCATCTGGTGACACCTACTCTGATGATTGTCTGAGGGGTCTGTAAACATGACTGAGAAATAAATACAAGATCATGAAGCTTGTTTTGCCTCCCCAAAACTGTGAACACCTACACTTTATTGAAAATATTCATCCTGCAAAAACACTATTAAATAAGTAGCTCTTTTTTTCCCCTAGCCACTGAAAGCTCAGAATTCTCAAATTAATGGGAATGTATGTCCTTCATTCATTCCTAGGTGGCAGAAGATGAATGACTTTTGACATGTATATTCCTAATTTCTGATGATTTCTAGTTAACTTATCCGCCCTAAATTTCTGAGAAAAAGCTATTTTTGAGTCTTATACACATGCAAGCCCTCCAACAGTAACTGAAAACCATCACAAAGCAACTTACAGCCATATAGACACTTCAGTGGGGGGCTGCACTAGGAAAATCTATTGCTAGAGAGCTGCACAAACTTCAGCAATTCAGTGGAGTGTACTGCAGCTAACAGAACTACCTGCCCTTCTGAAAGAATACAAAAGCAAACACTTGTTGCTCTCTTACACTCTGCACCAACCATCCAGTTTGCTGACTTCACAGGAAAACACAGCTTCACCCTTCCAGATGTTTTTACAATACTTCATCAACTTCATAGGGACAGCTTCACCTTTACAAATAATAAAAGCAATTTCACTTTAAAAAAAATAATATTTTATTAACTGCAAAGCACACCTCTGGATACAAAACCTGACAAGCTCCCAACCTAACACTAGACCACACAGTATACAGGGATTCCTAAAGACTCACAGCACAAAGTGCAATCTCCTATTGATTTTAGCTTCATCTCATGAGACCCATTTTCCTTTAAATCCTATTTCACCCAATAAAGCCATTTTCCAATTGCCACTCTCCTGATAATGCTAAAAAAAAACTGACTTAGAGGTTAGTGAAAGCTTCCTGTAAAAACTGGGAACCTGCTATGCTTCATAAAGAACCATTGTTTCTTCCTCAATCAGCTTCTTGGAACTGAGGATTGAGGGAGAAGAAGAGGAGACAATGGCCTGGCTCCCCACCATGGTACAGTTGAGCCATGGGAAGGGCGGGGGGCTGCCCTCAAAGAACCACTCGGGTGGTCCACCTGTGCCTGTCTAGGATTCTTCTGGCAGCTTCTTGGGGGTGAGATGTGGGCAGGAGGAAGAATGGAACATCAAAGAATGGAGCACCAAAAGATGCACAAATCTGTGCTTTCCTCAGAGATTGCTTCTACACCATGAAATAACAGCAGAGACAGCCTGACCTCTGTGCAAGGGAAAGCAATTAAGGAAAAAGAAAAATGACTAAGGGAAATTCTCCCTATGACTTAATGAAAGCTGTGTGTCTGCGTAAGAATGTATCTTGAACCACAGGCAATAACCCTTCAATCACTCAAAATAGGTACCTATAGCCCATATGTCATTGAAGATTTTCCAAAAAACAATTACTCAAAATCCCTTTAGAGGAAAACCAAAAGCTATGAAACCATCTTTCTTGTTTTTCAGAGATGCTCTAAGTGGAAAACATGATGATTATATGATGAGCTGTCACTCGGCTACAACCCACTCTGTTCTATTACTGCTTGCTCCAGCTACTTTAACATTCAGTCAGCTCAGTTACCTTTTATACTCATGGTATGCAGAAATTATCAAATGCCCTTTACAGCACAGGGCAATCCTTGCCCTCAGAGTCCAAGCTGATTTGATCTCTTTGTGTTTTACTGGAATTGAGGACTGCATTGTGAAAGAGAGTAGGAACCCTGTCTCCATATCAGTTGAATTCCTGCACTACACATACTTTCCTCTGCCCTTCCTTTTGCTCTCTAGAAGACTGAGGTTACAGAGTACGGTGCACCATTTGCATATCAAAAGCAGTAGCACTTTACATAAAAAACTAAAAGCAGGCACTTTTCTGGTTTCAGTGACTAAGAGCTCAAGATTTCCTTCCTCTAAACCTGTAATTTCAAATTCAGGTGTAACTCAGTTCATCAAGACTGGTTCAGATAGATATTTTAAAAATTAAGAAGCTTCCCCACTACCAGTGTTACCTGATACTTTTTTGCCAGAGACATTTTCTTTCCAGACCCTCTTCTTCTGGAGCAGTTAAAGACTTCACTGTCTTACCTGAAAGAGAATGAACAAATGAGAAACGTGCAAACAAGTTCAAAGACCATAAAGAAACAATTCTTATTTATCTCAAGCTATATATAACTTGTTTGGATGCTGCATGGTGCTACCTCACTTACTGGGGGGTTTCAATATCTTCTTCTAGGGGGCCTCCCTGGGCTCAGGTGTGTCAGATTTTATTATTAAAAGAAGCAGGATGACACTCTGCTCTACCTTACATCATCTAACAAAAGAATACATACACAAAATACTATTCCAGGTTACTGCAGCCTCATGCTGAGGCAGCAACCTTGCCCTAAGTTTCTACACAGAGGCGCCTTTTCTGAAACAAAATGTCCAAGCCTGGTGTTAACAGACACAAGTTGTTAGTGCAGGACAGTGAGCACACCATGAACCCTTGACTTGTGACCTTCATCAAGCTCCAGGGCACCCAGCCTTGATATTTTATTATGCACCAGCTTTTCTCAGCAGGAGGCAGAGTTGATTCAAGCACAAACCCACTGAAGTTGACATGTCCCTAATTGTATTACCCCTAACCTTTATATTCTTGATCAGATCAACTGCTATCGACCTAAAACCACCATCCACCCGTCAGGAAGTAGGTGGGAAAATGAACAAAAGAATACAAAGATATTCACAGTTCTGTTTCTGATAAAGACCCTTCCTACATCTTAATAGGGATGTGCAGCCTTGTGCCTGGCATGCCACAGGGGAGACTAAAAAGACAAGCTATGGGATCCTTGTGAGGGATAACTCTGTGTTGCTCCCCTGCCCTTTTTACGGATGATCACACACAACACGCAGGTGAGTGCAAAAAGCCTCCAAAACGGGTAAGAAAAAGATACAATCATGTCCCCTCTCCCCCTAACGTGACTGTGAGATGTGACATCAATTTTAATGACTTCCTTGCCTAGAAACGTACCTGGCCACCCACGCAGGTAGACAGAGTGATGAGGTGGGGATGGAGAATGAATGACTCAGAGAAATCCCAGCTGTTTACCACGGTGTCTCACTACTCCCAACACCAACAGCAGTGGGTGGTGTTCGAGCTGTCCTTGACCCTGCCAAATCCTTCTTCCACTACTTCTCATCATTGGAAATGTTGATGTGTTTCCAAGTCCTACCATGAATGCATTACCAATTTCATGAGGAAGATCTATCTGCTTCAGATGGTTTAAAAGAAAAATAGGCAATTCTCATGCTCAGAAGAATCATGCTGTAATATGAGTGCACTAGATTACACATTCCTTTGACCTGTTTATCATTCATTACTCACCTAAAACCCTTGTTAATCCTCAGAGATATCTGATCTGTTTCCCTATATGTCTTCAATTAGAGTAAGACCATTTAAAGAAACTGCACTGGATCAGAAACAGGATCAGTATTTTAAATCGGTCTCAGCAAATGCCCTTCCATTTTCCATCCATTTTTTACTTAAAGCACACAACATAATGGCAAGCTCATTAAATGCAACACAGAAGTGTTTATGAGTACATTGTTTTTTTGCATAGGAAACTTAGTCCCCTTCCCTTTTAAAAAAATGTTTTCAAATTTTCACACTCATTTCTGTACTAATGCTCTGTGCCTCACACAAAGCCAGTCCTGTCAGGACCATGTCTGAAGAGAGAGTGGCTGCATAAAGACACCTAAGCCTTATAGGACTACCACTCACCTCAAATGCCATGTCCTTTTATTGCTCTTTCAGCAATAAAAGGGAGAACCTCCTAGAAGTGCAAGTTTGCCTTGGCTTCTGAAGTCACACATCTTACAGTGAATAGTTCTCTTAAACGGTTGCCAAAGTAGAGACTGAATTTGCTAATAATTTGGACAAAACTGCACCCATTTTTCTACAAAGACTCGCTTTTGTGGGTTCTAGAGGTGTGCTGATTGTTCCAAGACCCTGAAAAGCCATTCAGGAACCCAGGTTGCCCAAGTCTGACTGCACATGCTGGTTGGAGACAAGTGGGAGAAAAGCAGTCACATTTCAGTACATTAGTCCTGCTCTCTGGCAGTCTACACCAAACACTAACGAAAGAAAAGGATTTTCCTATAAAATTACATAAACTGGTAAGAGATAAAAGGCACACAGAACGTAAGTAAGTACAGACACCTGGAAAAGACCAATGTGATCTAAGGTAAGCTGGAAAACTGCTGGCAGGTTCACAAGAATAATCACATTCAAAACACGACTGACTGGATGCATGTTAGGAGTGAGCATTTCTCACAGCTCTGTTTCTCAAGAAGATGGAGAAAAAACATAAAATTCTCAATGCCAGCATGTACAAACCTCTTAAAAAAAAATCTTAATTCAGCTGTCAAAACTGTCTTTTATGTCCAGCACCATCTTCAGTGCAATCCTGCCTTTCTGCCTGCCTGATGTATTCAGAGATTGTTGCTGGAGTCACTTCCTCTTGTCTGTCCTATTTAACAAATGCAATTCAAGAGAATAAAATAAACTATTTCTGCAATAGCAGGAAGGCACATAGTGAACCACGGAATACCAAATCTACGAATTCACTTTATTCAGTGGACACAATTTTTATCCATAATACTTCTCTGTAACTGACTGACACTAAAACAGAACAAATAATTCAGTAATCACACCTGCACCCAGAACAGTCTGTCTTGTTCAGAACTGAGGTCATCCATAGAGGGGAATTTGCAGTGCAGCTGCTGTACTTTACATAAACACAGAGCTTCCATGGAAATTTGAATGCCTGCTTCTCACCCCTCCTCCCTTTTTCTTTTTTCTTTTTTTTTTTTTTTAAATATAATTTTCCTATATCCTTCAGGAAACTGTAACTTTCGTGGGCAGATGTGGGTTTTCTCCTAATATGAGAATGAAATACATTGAAAAATTATTTTCTCTTGTAACAGAACTGTCTGATTATTTTAGTATGATATTAACAGAAAGTCCTTAATTATTTTTATAGCATAAGAAACAAAATTTTAAACTGCCTAACTCTACTTTTTAAAAGCAGGCAAGACAGAGTTTTAAAGGAGAAATGCCCAACATTTTAGATTAAGTGTTCCAAGCTGATGTTTTATGCTTACACAGTTATAGAGTTTCATTGGCAAAATGACCCAGGATGCACTCACTTCTTCACAATGCTAAGTTTCTCTCCAAAAATTACTCTCCTCCTCCTCCACATTTTTTATTATGCTAAATAAAATAGTTACTGTTATTTCTCATGTGCTAAATCAATAGTATTTTCACAACACCCTTGATGGTTCCCTTTTATTAAGGGCATTCCCCAGTACACATCTTCTCAGTCCCTTGAAAACCACATTCTTAACATTTCTCAAGCCATGCTGGTAAAGTATGAAATTCAGATGTGATATACAGAATAACCAATTTTACACTGATAGCTACCATTCAACAAAGACAGTGAAGAGTTCTGCAACAAAACAACATATTTACTAAACCCCAAGATAAATTCATTACAATATCTGTTTGTGTATGGTTAACCTACATCAAAACACATTTAAGCTCTCATTTTGGCAATAGCTCAGGAAGGGAGCAGAGCCTTATTTACCTGTGCTCCTGAAACAAGTTACAAGAGCAGATGTTTCAATATTGGCCAGCCTAGGTGTTCTAACTGAGCCCAAGTTCCCCACTGCAGCAAACTCAGAACCCTGCTTCAATAAGCATCCTTAGCAGGACCCATTCAAATTCTCATACATATTGGCAAAATAAGCAGGAAACTCAACAACAAAAAAAGGAAGTATATTTGCATATTTCAATGCATTAAAATAATGCAGAGCCTTCCATAAGTTCCTGTGTATCTGTAAAAGAGGATGAAGAAGTAAAATTTTCCATGTCAGCTATGGATTGTGTTAGAAACAGCATCAAAGGATGAAAATGTGTCTCTACCAGTCCAGGTGAATGTCATCTAGTCAACTGTTGTAAAAGGTACTTACTAAAGTGAGTGGCACAATCACCATTCCTTCAATAACAAAGAATCCTCTCTGAAGCTAAAAAAAATTACCAAATGGTTGTTTTGCACTTTTACTAAGTTCTTGCATTACATCAGCGTTTGCATCAAAGCTGGTAGTGCAAAGAGGAGAGCAAAGCCCATTTCATGAACTGATGTAATCAAGCCCAGTATCTCTCTGGGGTTTTTTTGTTCCTATGGTCACAATGACATCAGCCTACTCTGCCTATTCAGTAGTGGAGAGCAATGACAGTTCTTTACCTCTGCTCACACATTTCTCTATTCTTCTCCTCTTGCTTGTACATCCTGACACATTAAGAGCACTTGCATTTCAATGGGACACAAAACAACACTTGCCTCAAATCCCTCTTTTCCTCGATGTTTCCAGATGTCGAGGACAGCATCAAAACTTGGCTTAAGGAAGTGGAAAGAAGGGAAAGGGCAACCTCAGGCACATCCAAGCACATCTAAAGGGGGCATGAATTTACAGAGTGGATCCCAGACTGTTCAGGTAATAGCCTTACGTTAAGTGCAGCAGACACTTTGTCACACACAGAGCTGCCCTGCAAAGCTTCTGAAGCTGTGTATCCCATGGCAAGGGAGGTGCTCAAGTGGCACCCACAGACACCCACGATGCAGCTCCAGCAGCAGCTTGGTGCTCCCAGCACCCTCCTTTGCATGGCCCCAGATGTGCTTCAAAAGGCTCCTACAGACCCATGCAAGTAACTCCACTTTTCCAAATCAGTTTCTAGGCCTGTAAAATGAGACTAATTATACTAATCTTAAAAAGAATTTAACATCAACTGAAGAGAAGTCTATTTTCTTGTCACTGACATAATCCAGCCCTGGAATTCCCCATCTAATTAATTCTCTCATCTGAGAGACAACATCTAGGCCAGAATACATTAAAGAAAATAAATTTACACATGGAAAGTACTGTAAAGCTTAGTGACAAATGTGATCTGTTACTGAAGCCTACCAGCAAACACACAGTACATTTTGTAAATTTTCCTCCTAAGAATTTTCTTGGATCTGCTCTGCTGTATAGCACACAAACATGTATCTGCACAGTAATTGGTATCAAAACTCCTCTAGAAAGATGAAAAAATATCCACCATCAAACCAACCAACCTATTAACCAAACAATCCCCCAATCTCCACTTCTTCTTCCATGTTTTAAACTACTAGGAGAAACTAATAAAGAGAAAATAATTTTTTTTTTTTTTTTTTTTACTTTTTCACTGAATGAGGTGTTTTGCAAGGTTTAAGGAAGACGACATTATGGAGCACCTAATGCAAACTGCAAGAAATGTAACCTTGCCATAGACAGAAAAAATTAAATGTCATGTTAGAGAGTTATGTACATAAGATTATCACAGATTTCTTATGTTATCCTCTTCATATATTCTTCAGATGAAGTCAGAGAAATTATTTACACATTTTCCATTACAAAATGTAGACAATAAGTAAAATATGATTCTCTGTAGATGAGCTGCCTACTTCAATCCCTGGAGCTGATTTTTATTTGCCAACTGTCCTACCCATTACTAAAAAGGAGCACAATCCCCCCACATCTGCTATAATTTTTGAGCAGCTTACCAAGTAACATGCAAAGAAATGAGCAAATATTTTAATAAGCAGAAGTCAAATGCATTAGAATAAAGGCATTATGAGTATAAAAAACACAAGTGAGTTTTTATGAACAGAAAGAAAATGGCATGCACACATTAAAATGCATATAGATATCTCATGTTTATAGAATCTATATACAACATATAGGTAGATTACATCTATACTGCATCTATGTTGTCTATATGCCTGTGTATTATGGATATATTTATAGAGATAGAAATATACATATTCTAGATAATTTAGATCTCTTCACCAACATCACTACCACCATTTTTTTCCCCATTTGGAAGAAGTTGTCAATTTAGAACAGAGAACTTGATACACACTTATCCCTAACCCTATGGTAAGCCATGCAGTTAGAGCCTAAAGGATTCATTTAATATTCTCCTTCCTAGCAGCTGACAGACATCTGACAACACAGAAATGTAACATTTCATTTAATTTCTCCACAGGGTGATTTCACTGAGCCCCAGATGTTTTAGAAGAAAGACATTCCACATTTTTACGGTGGGGGATGGGAAATTTGTTTATAATAAACAGCCCTTGCTTTAATAATTTCTATCAAAAAAAAAAGGCATTAATTAAAAAAAATACATCCTAAGTAGTACTCCATTCTTGGTTCATTAGCTTGCTTGACTCTTTTTTCTTCTTTTTTTTTTTTTTTTTCAATTGTGTGCATTAAGGCACCACGTGTGGCAGAAACCAGTATGAAATTTTCTAGAGGACATCCTATATTATCCCCCTAAACTTATCTATCTATTCTTCCTCATCTAGCAGAAAAAAGGTAAATTACAACAGAAAACAGGTAGCTCTTGCTAGTGTCCTATCCCATGCATGAAGCAGTTATACAACAAAATGCAATGAGAAAAAAATTACAATAATCCCTAAAATCATTGTAAGGTGATTATGTTCCATTTCAATTCCCAAGCCTTCCAGAAGGGTTGATTTTGTGCCTTTATTTAACCTGCAATATCCTGAGAAACTCTTTAGAGGGTTTTTCCCAGGCAGGACACACACACACCGTGACAGAGGTGGAAATGCCAAAAGGCAGAGCCTGTGACAGCCACAGCTTCCCCCACTCCTTGCAGCAGGTCAGGTGAACCTGTCACATCCCACTGGCACTGTGAGAAAGGTGACACTGCCAGGTGTCTTGAACTCCATCCCACCCAGGTTTGTTCCTCTGCCACTTGCATCCCAATTGTAATTACTATCAATTGTAATTACTATCACGGGAACCAGCCATTTACAGAAGCCCTTTTGAAGCACCTGAGACTGTACACATGAAGTCTGTCAAATAACTAAAGACAACATTTCAAAATACACTCACTTCATATAGTGTTAGACAAAGTAAAGAGCTCTGAACTACTGTGCAAAGGTCAAAGCAGAGAACAAAATCCTCAATAGAACTACAGATTGAACCCATTCAAACACAGTGACAAGATGTAAGTAACATGTAATTTAAGGAAGCTCAACTTTTCAATGTAACAGCTTGGCCAATACCAGAAATCTATCAGAAACTAAACTGAGTATGATGGTTATAATTACCTTTAAAGGTAAGTATTTAAGCTCTTTTTGAACTTGTTAGATTGTATTTTGTCTGAAATGTATATTGTGAACAAGACAGTTAGAGAATGATGAGTTATAGGCTGTTTAGAAAGAACAAAGTGCAGTATAAAACTGCTACTGCCTCATAATATAGGGAAAAAACTATAGGGAAAAAAAGTATTTTTACCCTGACTGTGACTGAATACTGCTCAAGGACAAAACATTTCCAAGGCTGAGCTGACAAAGTTTCATCAACACTACCTTTCATTGAAAGAAAAAGAATCCTTTTATTGGTTAAAAGACTTACACTTTATGTTATTGGCTGGCTAATGAAGAATCACACATACAGCAACTTAAATCTTATTTGTATTAAATATTTCAATGCATATATAAATAATATATAATAATAATAAACATATATAATATACATAAGATAATATGTAATAGAAATTAAATATTATTTGTAAACCTCAGCAAAATATGCCATTTTTCCAGAAAACATCAAGATGTTCTATAGTGATACTGGCAGAGCCTCTTTACATATGAATAAAACAGAAATGCATCCAGCATGCACACAGGCCAGCATTCAATAGAAAGATTGTCATCCTGCAGAAGTAAAAACCTGTTCAAGTCATGAACAGAACTGTGCCTACCTCAATCTCCAACTGAGCAACTTTGTCACTGACTGGAAGCGCACTGGGCAGCATAGGAGAAAACCAGCCCCAATTTTAGCTGTCAGAAAATACAACAGGGGTTACAGATGGAAAGGAATTGAACAATAGGCTGGAGATAAAACAGTACAACTGACCATAAACAGAGTTTTGAGTACTACGGAGTTAACAGCATTATTATACTAAATTGCAAAAAGAGAGGGCATTGCTGTTTTAAAAAAAATTTCCACGTAACAAAACTGTAGCAGTGCCTGGCAAAATGAGCCCTGATCTTCAACAAGGTACATCTGTGACGTAAATTAATTGGAGTATTTCCTGCCCAGACACAAACTGAAACAAAAAAACCCACCATAAGAGGAGAGTGAGATGCATAATACAGAAGATGAGAAAACAAAATCTCTTTGTCATCTTTCACTCTCTTTTTAGACACTCATCTACCAAAGATGTAACAGATAATATGCCAAAGCACCAAAACAGGAGGAAAGGGATACCACATCCTAACCTCCTGCTCTGCCTCACATGTGGGGAATCCTAAGGAATGAATTACAGTTCAAACTTTAAATGGAACAGAAAAGCTTTTTATACACTACATAAAACAATAAACTGATTAACACTCGAGCAGACATGAAGACACACTGTAGTTCATCATTGCAATAACATTTACAAAAGTCATAAATAGCTTCAGAAAAGAGCCAGCTAAGATAGACTTTGCATAGGGTAGCCAGATTTTCCTGATGTCTGGTGCTGCTCAGGGCAGACCATGTATCTCAGAACAAAAAATCTAGGACAGGGAATCCCAAATTGTCATCATGATTTGCACTGTGCTTCTCAAGAATCCGTGGAGGTTTTTCCAGATAAAAGAGGTTTCTAGATTAACATGCACATTTTTCCATCTCTAAATCATAACTTTGCAATTACTCATGTAACAGGGTAAAGGCTGGCTTGGTCCATCTGCTGCCTACTGCAGTGTGGTCCCTTCCCCACCCCCATTATCTCTATCTAGCTTCTCCAGAAGCTGATAAACTGGAAATTGAATATGGAATAAAGCTTTAATTACGTCTTACATTTCCATTTATGATTTTCCTGTCAGAAAATGAACTGAGTATTTAGGTCAGATGGGACACCAAGTTTTCTGTCTTAGGCAAGCTGGATTTCTCTGCCATGTGCAAATTTCTCCTCCTGCACATCTGTGGTACATCTGAGCTGAACACACACTGTCCACATATCTAGGATTTCTCTGCATCTCTAGAACTGTGACTCCAAGGGAATGTCCCACAGCTACATTAGAGACACTACAGAAATTCCCAGGCAATCCTCCAAAGGCCTCACAAAGCACCCACATGAGAACCAGCCTCACAAAAATTCCAGATACAGAAACCCACAGAAGCCCAGAGAACAAATCACTGGAGCACGAGAGAATGCCCTTCTTTGGTAGGGGCTGAACTTCCTAAAACTGGTCATTCTGACACTGGCTTCAGGGGGGAAGAATTACCATTCTAGGGATATCAAAACCTTCAAAACACAGATGGGAAAATTCACTGTATTACAATGCTAATTTATGGGTTTTAATTTCCTTAAAATCTAGAAGCTTTTGTGTGTGCTTACCAAGAGAAGAAAACATTTTTTCTCTATAGCTTCAACCTCAAAAATAAACAATGCAAGGCTGTCAATATTCTCCAGATTCAGAAATTCTGACTCTAGCTAAATGTTATTTTATTGCTGAAGCAAATATTGACCAATATTCCAAGACAGAGTGAGCTCCCTATTCAGATTATCCTCATCTTCCTTATAAAAATATCTCCCAACCACAGGGAGGCAATTCTTGTGGGAGAAGGGAAAAAACCCTACCATCTTCCATAAGGGATTTTTAGTCAAGATCAGATTAAGGGTGTACATCCATGTACCACAAACTTTCATTAATACTGTCAATGCCATAGTAAAGACAAAATTCTGCTTCTTTAACTGCATGTTCCATCTGAGACATCAAGAAGAAAAAATAAGTTCAATTCTATGACCTTCTTATAAAGACAAAACAAACATGATAAATAATATTAGCCAAAGACTCTGAACCACTAACTCCCTGTGTTGTGACCTGAACAGAGGAGTGTTACCTAAGGAATAAACATTGAAGAGAGATCTGGGGAGAACATGAACTAATCTGCAACCAGTTCTTCCCTAAAAGATTTAATGTCTCCAGAGGACCAGGAAAAAAAACTTAACTGTAACCTGAAACAAGATTTTTGCTGAATTTGTGTAAATTCTTACAGATTTCCACCAGAGTAGCTGTCTAAGCAGGGCTTTTACAGACTAGCCTGGTACATACACCCTCATGGTTTTATCTACATTTCCTGCCTCAGT
Source organism: Parus major (assembly GCF_001522545.3). Taxonomy (NCBI): domain Eukaryota; kingdom Metazoa; phylum Chordata; class Aves; order Passeriformes; family Paridae; genus Parus; species Parus major. The sequence goes on along the minus strand of NC_031779.1, from coordinate 4,874,801 downwards.
TTGCTTTCCTAACAAAGGTTTGCAAATTATTTCCAAACAAAATAGCAAAGAACTGTCTGGGAGCTCAATGAAGACATTTGTCCCTGAATGAATGCAGATAGCAGAGTAATAACATGGAAATTTGTACTTGGAGAGGGCCAGGATTTACTCCATTGGTAATCCTGTCCCCCATGGACTATTCCAAATGCACAGAAAACTGGAGCCAAATGGAACAGCTTGCAGACTCAAAATCTACCTGAGCAGTGCTTCTCTTGACCTTGCAGGCACTTGTCACACCCAGCTGAGGGCTGCAAGCACTCCCATCCAAAAATGCTGCAGTGCTCCTGACTTGGACAGGATGGACAGGATGAATGACTGGGATGTCGAGCAGGTTACTGAAAATTGCAGATAATGTGCAATTCAGGTGCCTGGTTGTAAGCACAGAAGGTTTCCTATGGAAGAGTCGTGCTGGAGTGAGGTTTTCAGCAATGATCACTGCTGAACCCTTATGTAGAAAACCAGATAATTAGCATAATGTAGATACACACTCTATATATATCTATAAAGTAATACATTCTTTACATTTCTATATTATTTTCTCAAAATTTCAGTCCAGATTTCTTAAATTCAGTTTAAAACAATGTTTATTTATTGCAACATACTTTAGAACAAATAAAATATATGAAGTAAAAGTCAAAAGAATTTTTGCAAGTCTTTAAGAAGTCAAAGGGCACTTGATGCTGTTCCATGGATCAGAAAACCACCAATATCTGCTTTATGCTGCTCACAATTAACTGGAATTTTCCCCTATTATTCCATCCATGCAGTGTGCCAGTGGACAGATGGCAGCAAGGTACAAAATACGTAATGGACACAGATCAGCTGCATGATAGGGAACTTTTATATTTTTCCAGTTTATTCAGGTTTATGTCAAGAATGAGCTCTTATAAAAAGCAAGCATATTTACAAGTGTGTATAAATAAAGGAAGCATGCATTAGCATATTCCTATATATTTCCTTTTTTTTTTTTTTTCATGCACAGAAGGGGAAGGAATTTTTCTTCTTCCTGGGGTTTTCTTCAATTGCAGCCATAACTGGCCACATTGAACAATGAAGGTGAAACATGCAAGTGGAGAAACATTCATACAATGCTGTACAAAAATGAAGAAAATAAAAGGGGTCAACAATTACAGAGCTGTACGCACCAGAAAGCTGCACATTGTCCTCCAAGAGGTTCATAGGATTTTATGCCCATGAGCTGCCTTGAAGGGCAGTAGCTTGTTATTTACAACATGAACAAACTCAAGCCATAAGACACTTCCTCTGAAAAAAACATCCACAAATTTCCTTACTTGTCCAATTAGGCACACAGAATGTGTACACTGAGAAAACTTTTGTCTTAATTTTTCCATTAAATATTATGACCTCAGGAATACTACATTTCCAGGAAACAGCAAAATTGTTCTTTCAGTTGTCAAGATCTGTAATACAAAAAAATCATAAGCAGGGAACTGCAGTCAACCCACTCTGAAAACTCAGTCAAACATTGCTTTTTTTCACCTGAACTAACAATGAATTGTTATTTTGAAATTTCACTGAACATAAATTAGAATAATTAAACTTACAGCTGGACTCATAACAAAAGTAAACTGAAATATTTATGGTTTAAATGTCCAACACACTGGACATCTAAAAAGATGTAACAAAGGTGTTTATAGGGGTTTTTTCCTCTGCTTTCATTTCATTTTTCTGAAAACTGGGTATATTCTGTCATTTACTAGAGATATAAAGATATAACTTTTTAAGGAAAATTATTAATAAAAGGTTCATCAGAGTTTTGTAATGAACAAAGGGAAAAAATTAAACGAGACATTTTTAAAATTGGAGTTTTGACCAATTAAATTTGTTCCAAATACATCATTAAAAAATTGACATTTTATCCTCATAGATTTGAGAATGAAATTGAAGTCTAAGTAGTAATTTAGAGGACAGTAGTGTAATTCAGGGTCTCTGACTGCCTAGCTCTTGCATAAGAGAAGCCAAGGTAATTAATTCTGTCATCTTTTTATGAAGCCCAAGACCTCCATTTGAATTGAGTTAAAAATCTGTTTGGTCAGCCACAAAAGGTGTCTCCCAGGGCTCAGTTTTGGGGCCAGTCCAGCTGCAAATGACACCAGGTTGGGTGGAAGGGTCACAAGAAGGACATTGAGGTGCTGGAGCAAGTTGGCCTCTTGTCTCAAGAAACAATCAACAGGACAAGGGGAAATAGCTTCAAGTTGTGCCAGTGGAAGCTCAGGCTGGACATGGAGAAGAATTCCTTCACTGTAAGAGTGATTAAGCACTGGAAGAGGTTCCCCAGAGACATGGTGGAATCATCATCCCTGCAGGAGTTCAGAAAATGAGTAGATGTGGCACTTCACAATACAATCAATGAGTGTGGTGGTGTTTAGTCAAAGATTGGACTTGATTAACTCGGAGGTCTTTTCCAACATTAATACCTCTATGATTATATTCATTTAAGCCACATCATTGATTTTAGGAAGACAACCAGCACTGATTGAAAGACTTCAGCTGGTGGAAGACCCTTCAGATTCCAGATGGTCAATTAAACTTGCCACTGAAAATTTGGTCATCTGCTTTCATTTTGCTTTATCTAGCCCCATTTTCTAAGTAATGGAGCTTACATCATGCCTATGCTTAAAAATATATTCCTACTGCAATTAGTCTTTTCTTCTGTTCTGGTAATTTTGGCCAACAATTTAATCTCCTCTTACCTTTCTTCCCTCCCCCCCCCATATGAGGTTTTTTTTTATTTTTGCAAAGCTTGTCTTGCAAGAAGAGATTGTAGAAATTTTAACTCTCTTCTCACACATAGGTAGATCAGTGCTCCTACTGAAAACCAGTACTGGAAAACCACTTTTTAAAAAATGAATGAGATTTACCCTTAGGCTTTAAAAAGACACTTTTACAGCTCAATAAAGTCCCAGGCTGGTGCTGCAAGCAGCCAGCAGGATTCTACATGACAGGACAGGAGGTTTGGGCAGTCAGGGCAGGGACCCTGGTAGTCACACCTGACAGTCACTGCCACTCCTTTTCCATTCCCAAGTGTTCACTGGCAGTTTGCACACTGACAGCTGAGGACACCATTAAATGGAATTACACGTTCACCTTGCCTGTTTTAGCCTGTGCACTGTCAGGCATGGCAAAAGGTTTTTAGCTTAAGACATTTTCTTTGTCTAAAAGTACTTAGTACATTTCATAAGAAGACAATTCCTTTTCATTCATAAAGGGCTGACCAGAAAACATCCCACTTACAAACACAGAGCTCTCTAAACTGCAGAATGTTGTCCCTCACACTTGCGTGGGCTGTGAGCCTTCACAGATCTCTGACCTCACAGAAACCTTTACTAAAAATACCTCACCAAGTTTGTGAAGGGCTTTCCTATTTAAACCAGTACCAGAACTTTCAAAAAGATTCTGCAATACAGAAAAAAAACCACATCTACTGATATGGAAGAAGAACTGATGAACAAAGCCAGTTAATCTTTAAAAATATTGTTCTATTTTGAAAAATCTTCTGGGGTCACTCTTTTCAGATATGTCAGAAATGCTCAAGTTATAACCTTGAAATTGAGACCTAAAAAGTGACTTTATTACAAGGCTGCATTGTAATAAGTAAATATAAAACACTGAGCTACAAAACCAGATAAATTTGCTTTTATCACCTCCTAACTTCTTAAGTCTTTGGATTTTCAAGCATAGTTTTCTGCTAAGGTAGCTCTTGCAGCATGGATTTTTGTCTTGTTTACCTATTTTACAAATAAATAAACTGCAGACTTTCAGAACAGTTTTTACTGCGCTGTGTGGATAACAGGCAATGAAGTTTTTGGTCAAACTGCTAGAAATATAAGGTGAATTTTCATTATCAAGTACATTCTGAAAATATGCAATTTGTATTACTGAAGTAAAACCCAACAAAACTGCATGAAAAATCTGTATCTCAAAAAGGATTCTACTAAGCCCCTAGAAAGTTTGTCTTATGTAGAATTATATAAATATATAGGAACTACTAATAAAAGCAGGTAATCCAACACTGGGGTACAATTAGCGGGTTTTAATTCCAAAAAGGACCGATATGTTCATTGGCATGGCTCGCAGGAAGCAGAAATGGATTCTAGTGGTTTTCTCTCTCTGAAGTCAAAATGGCATCAAAAATCCCTACTGTGTTCTATTTGTTGACAGAGCTGTACCTCAGCCTACATATTTTGTCTACCATCTACTGCAAAGAGGAAGAGAAATGCTGATTCCTTCTACAAAATCTATTTATTTCCTGGCCACTCCTCTGAAGAACTGGAGGACTCATTAGATGAGATACTTCAATGCCAGCAGCAAAGCCCTTTGGACAACTGCATGAGTGCTGCAATACTGATCTTGCAAAGAAAGAATTTGGCTCCCAGCAGATGTGAGACAGACCCCAGGCTCTGCAAGTCACTTGGCTTTCAAATATTAACAAGTGACAAGAACAGAAGGAGGATTTTGCTCACTGACACTGTATATACACCTAATAGGGAGTCCCTATCACAGCCAGTCCAGCTATTCTTTAAAGCATCAGCCCCTCTGGGGAAAAAAAAAAAAAGGCAAAAAAAAGCAAAAAACAACTCAACCCCCCCAATACCCAGAGATATTGACAAAATGAACGGCACAGCAGCTTGTGCCTCTTTTGCAGAGGTCTTTTTACTCAGTGACTGATGGGGCAAAATAACTGCAGCTATAAGTGATACCACAGACACTGTAGAAATGATGAGATCTTTTGCAAGTAGGCATTCTTCTAGTAAGCTTAGGAAAGACTAACAGGAGTTTTCCAGTATCTAAATAACATAATATTTGGTGTACTGTAGCAGTGTATCTGGAAGATTCAGTTGTGTCTCTAACAGTGGACAAGACTAGGAAAGCTGTGAAGTCAACTGTTCCTAAGCCTTGAGGGAAAACTTAGATTTTATTGTAAAATAAATTTAATGATCATAGCACATAGGAGGGATTATTTAAATTATTTTCCTTTAATAGGAAATCTAATAGTAATAGGACCATGTGACAAATATTCCACAAATAGGAATATACTTATGCAAGGAAAACCAGCTCTGTTAAAATTTGCACCAAATAAAGTCCTTGTCCCCAGCCTGTAGACACTGGATGATAGGAAAGGGATTAATAAGGAGTCTTCTGGCTACTCATGTATTTAATGTGTTCCTTTGCTGAAAACCTTGGAAATACACAGCATTCATTTGTTTAGGCTCTTACCAGAAGCCTTTTTTCCCTCAACTTCAGAAGCAAGCATGTCAAAAGCTGCTTGGACTTCTGATATTCCAAAAATTAACACAGTATGCTACAGCTATGTTCTTTGCCATGTTCCAATTTTTCCTGCTTTCTCATTTAGAGTGATATTAGCTGCCAAAATACGCTTCAAGCTTGAAGACAAGAAAACACCTTTTAAAATAGCCAGAGAAATAAAGTTGCTGCCTTGGTGAACCAGTAACACATACAGAATCAGAGAATATATTGCCAGAGGTGAAAATATTACTTGAAGATAAGCTGGTAAAACAAGTTACCAACATACAGTCCCAAAAGCTTGTTGGCCTTTGAGCCATCAAACAAATTATTGAGAAAATCCTTCTGAGACACAGAAAACAAAAGAACAGGAAAGGGGAGATAATGTCAAATTATGAAAGTTAACAGAAATATTATTATTATTAATAGGAAATCCTCCATCCAATTCCTAGAGAGAAAAACAAATAAAAAAACTTCCTGAAACACAACAGCTACTAAATCAAAGCTACTACAGTAAAGTAAGTATTTTATTAGATAGTAAGTTACTAAATTCCTTTTCCTACTAAAAGATCCCATTTTAGAGTCCCCAGAACTCAGAATTACTACTTTTGCATTATGTCCATCTTTCACTGACCACAGCTGTGGCTCAGCTTTGGCAAAGAGACAAAGGTAAGTGCAGAGTGGAAAGCTGCAGATATATTTCCAATACCAGCTCCCGAAGCAAAGCAAAGCCCGTGTCAGGAGCACTGTGGGAGCAGAATCTCTCTCCACCACTCCTTTTGAGAGCAGCAGTTTCTGGAGTGCTGCATCCAAAGTTATTTGCTTCAGTACCTGAAGAAACAGCTTAGCTCATCAATCAAAAGCACATTCTCAGACACCCACAGCAAAACCACCCCCACACACTGTAGGCAAAATGTATATGTGTACCAAGAGAAAGAAAATAATGATTTCTGACAGATGAGCAAGCTTTTTAGAAAAATAAGTCTGTTATCATTTAATTATTGAATTTGTACAGCATCTTTAACTACCCAGTTGCACAGTGCTGTAGTACACTAGATAGAATTTACTGAATTTTCATTCTCGAACTCCCAGCCTAAGCTGTAGCATTACAAAATTATTCTTGTTTGAATAATAAAATTCATTTGAAAATTAACTGGATGACATACCAAACCAGAACTTATTTTCAAAACCTATAGAAGGTTTTGAAACCCACAGAAAAGGGGATGGTAAAGTACTCAGTCATAAATTTATACTTGTTTATTTGAAATATTTGTTTCCCATTGCTACAAATACATTTTACAGCTATTTTTGTACAGCATCTTTTCAGAAAACTACAGTACTAGGGCCTGCACTCTGTGGCTGCTTTGATTTACAGATTTTTCCCTTGGATATCTGTTGAATTCAATTCTCACTTAGCCTTTAACTATCACATTTCATTCTCCAATACATGGAATCTCCTATACCAAACTTGATTGCCTTTCAGAAAGGCATCTCATCAAACTCAACAGCTCTTTCTAAAAGAAAGGCACACCAACACAATTAATAAACCTTTTGTTCTCAGTATTTGAAATTCTTTTGGATTATATAATCTGTCCTATAGAAAAAGATAAATTATTCCAACTGAGTCTTAATGCATCCACCCAAAACATGGAACATCTATGAAACATACACCATTAATCTTGTCCTAAACAATTTTCTACATAATCTATTTATTCTGTTATCTAGGACAATCCAAACTCGATGTTAAATCTGCCATCTAATAGCTGTAGACCATTAATAACATTTCTGATTAGATAGAAGTACATATTTCTCAGATAATGCTGTATCCAATCATCCAAGTCAAGCTACTTTGGACTTTCTAAAATGTACAAAAGTGAAATATTGCTGCCAAAAAAAAAATATTCATCAGAACTATGATAAAAAAATAGTGTGAAAGGCAGCATGCTGGAACTTTTAACAACCCTATTGCTTCTCATAATTTGGGAGAAATGAAAATTATACCTGTGATTTAAGGTGAAGAAACAAGCTTTTACACCTGAAGAACTGTGAACATATTTTTTACTCTCTTCTCTAAATCTGGGAAATGTATAGTGACTCTGTTCATCAGCACATGCCTGCAGGCCTCAGGTGATACTGTGGCTATGCTTCCTTACCCTTTCACTCTTCTGACACAAGACTGATGTTTTCTTCTGGGGCCTTGTCCAGGAGAGAGTTCAGAAAAGTCACATACTTTTATCTCTGTATCTTGTGCCTTAATAACTACGCAGAATTATTGTACAGCTGCTGATATGTACAATTTAAAAAGTAAAAAAAAGACTGTATTAGTAACAAATCTCAGAGAACTCACACTGCTGAGGTTGTTTATGGCTTTGGAGAGGTGGAGGATGAGAGATTTTGCTGACATTTGCACTTGGATAGCATTGAAACATGAAACAAAAATGGTTCATGAAATGTATATTAGTTTCTCCACAGCACTGGAAAATAACACTACTCTCTTCCCAAAGTGCACATAAAAATAAAGAACCCTTCATGATGGCTGCTTTCGGCAGAGCTCACATAAATGGCTTCTAGCTGTCACTGTCTGGCCCAAAGCTTAATTCCACTGAGCTGCTGAGAATAAAAGAGAGCGATTAAAGGAATACAGTGTCACTTCCAACACCAGTTTTGTGGTATACTGGAACAATATAATGGATTAGCATCCCTAACCTATTTTGGAACTCCAGTATGTGTCTGCCCTATACCCCAACTCAGAAATCTGGCTGATAGACGTTAGTCTGCATTTGTCTATATAGTCAGAGACTACTGGCTTCACATAAAGCTGCGCTGATCTGATTTTAATACCCCTCAGCACAGAATGTGCTGGATCTGACTTCCAGTGCTGAACTGCAGTAACAGGCTGAATATGCAGTTGTGCTGAGTATATCAAAGACTATTTTCCCTTCCAAAACACAAACATCTGTCAGTTTCTCCTCTATATAGATGTAGTAACTTCTTGCATTTGAAGATGTTTTCTTGATAATGAAATTCCAAAGATTCACTGTATATTGTAACTTTTACTTTACAATCCAGGCAATGATGGTAACACATTAGTTGACTCAAAAAAATCATAACAACCTTTCTTTGGGTAATCTATTAATTCATTTTATGACAGAACACATAGCACAGCTATTTGAAGAGCTCCATGGTAAGCTTCACCTAAAGCTGACAGTTGCAAATTTCTAACTCTAAGTAAAAAACTTCCCTGCATTCCATATCTGATTCATATTTTGCTTTTAATAAAAGGAACTGCAATTTACATACCTTCTGAAGCAAAATCAGTGAAAAATGAATAAAGCAACTTGAGAAGGTCTCAAGAAAGAAAGAAGTGCCATTAATTTAAGTATTAGGGAGAGGGTCTGAGAGATGACACTAAGGTAAGTAGGGACAAGGTGAAGTTCTTGGGTTCCAGCCCAAATCTCTCAAATCCAATGCTCTAAATGAGAGACCAAACTCTAAATTTATGTGTCTAAAATTAAAATGGCCTAAGGGGTCAACAGTCTGTGTCTTCCAGTTTATTTAAGAAACAATATAGTTACTCAATTGTGTGAAGAAAAAACCCAATCCATATCACAAAGCTCATGCCCTAAGTTCAAGGGCCCAGATTTAATGTGTAATGGTTTCCTCTATTCTATGCACTGATTTTCCCTAAAGTTGAAACTTTTGCTTCAGACACAGGGGTCTCTTTGCTCACAGTATTCTGAATATCAAAAACCCACTTCACTTGCCATGGGCAGTAATACAGCTGATTAATGCACGTATTAAGCAACTGTTCCCTTCAGTTTTTACAAATTTGGCAATTGTCTTCTATACACTCCCTTACTTTCCCCCCATTCCCTATCAAGTGATGTATCAAGGGATGAAGAAAGTACAATTCAGAATGAGTGTTAATCCTCCAAATATTTCGTAAACTATAGCTGAGAATGACTGGAATTTGTAGAAGATGCCAGTTAATAGTGTAAATGGTAATTAACATCTTGCCAGAAGATGCAAGATCTTAATAGGAGTTAAGAAGCATTTGATTTTAAAGGGCCATTTAAAAAAAAAATATTTTACTCTCCTTTCTTCTGCATCTTTGAGAAGTTTTTAAGTAAACCACAAAATACATATGCTTTTGAGTGGACTATTGTATCTCCTGGGTACAGCACTGACTCTAACTCAGACTGAGGAGAGATGTGCTGTTAATATTCCATGTCTGTACTTTAGCACCTGATGTATACATCAAGGTGGTGATTACCACATCATTTTGCAAATGCTCTTCATGGGGCAGGAAACGTTTTAATAACAAGAGATCTTAGTCGATGAGCCAATAACCACATAGCCACTCAGCAGGAACCCAACTGCCCTTTCAGTGCCAGGTTTACAGCAACAAACCTCACACACTTTGTGCATAACATTTGCTGTCCTGTAGAAACAAAGGCTGTGACAGTTCAATCATGTCTGGCACCTGGGAGATTATTTTCATCTCAGGTCATATATGAATGAAATAACGAGGTGGTGTCTCTGTCAATTACACTGCAAATCCTTCCTGTTAATGAGCTTCATATTAAACCACATATGTGAGAGAAGAAAAAAAAAAACTCCACCAAATCAAAAATACCCACCCCCAATACAAGATTAGAACAAATTCAAATTCAAAGAAAATCCATACTGAAGAGCATTAAAAAAAAACCCCTGCATCATTCACACCCTAAAAATCTCATTGCCTCCCAAATCATCTCCCTCGGGATGCCAGCATGGCCCAGAGCTCCACTACACACTCCATCCCTCCACACTCCCTGCTGCAAGCCTAGGACAGACAGGTGAAAGAGAAAAGAAGGGCCTATGGAAAAAGCTTTCTGACCAGCAGCAACAGAAACTATCCTGTTCTAGAAGTATATGCTCACATATGCACATACACACATATGGATAAATATTTATTCCACCTTAACAGTGTATTTTTACCCTCGTTAGTAAACTTCTCCACCAAAAATACAGGGAAGGCTTACCATCTAGAATGTGTTTTATCTTTGCATAAAGGTTGATGTTTTACATCCCCAAGTGCTCCTGACCGCTTTTCTCTAATTGATTAAATTAATTTTAAAACTATTAAGAGATCTCTTTCAGTTCTGCCACAGAAGTAGAGCAAACTGCCCAAGAAGTACTTTGTCATTTCCTTCCAAGTTAAACAGAAGAAGTGCTTTTGATTAGAACTGTGGCACACACACATTTTGCTACTATTCCTTTGGCTTCAGTCAGCAGCACTGCTCTTGGAGCTGGCTGAAACCTTGCCATTATATTTGATACTCAGTAGCAGAAAGGATGATAACCAACAGAAGAAACACTCAGACTCCATATTGTTTTCTCGTGGGAACTCTGGACATGCTGATAACCCGCTGATTAAAACGGATCAGCAGAACCAAAAGCTACAGAAACGCTACAAGGAAGGAACATGGGATGAGTATCAGCTCCTTGAAAGGCCTATGGCATGAGAAAATAACAAGTTTCCTCATCCCTGAAGCTGTTCTTCATATTCCAAATGCTTTCTCCCCAACTTATCCTGAAGCATAAAAATAACAGCCAGAGAAAGTGCTCTGCTGCTTCTACAATGCAATTTGAGGAAGCCCATTAACAATTCTTTCAAATTTATAAGCACCTTCATAACCAAAAAAAAATTTTGGACAGTCAGCAGTGAGATGTACAAGTGATGGACAAAGTTTTGAACCTCGACTAACCCAAACACTTTCTGTTTCTGGGGTCAGCTGCCTCCAGGCATGAGAGAGCATCCAGCTGGACTCCCAACTCTGAAAAGTGAGGGGAAATGTGACCCTTCCACAAACACCCTCACATTAACCATGTAGGAGCACATGAAAAATGCCATCAACACAAAGCCAGATGAAAAGATATAAAGAAATAATCAAAATTTGCAATAAGAACAAAGATATTTTCTTGCTACTATGAAGTTGCCTTAATTTTTTTAAATTTTACCTGTATGTTTCTACACTCACAGTCAAAAGGGAAATCTTCTGCATCATTAAAGGACTACAACACTACCTGAAACTTATCATGCCAAGTACTGCAGCATGTGAAAGATCTCACATTATGTAAAGTCTTCACATGGAGTAAACATTGAAATTGTCATGTAAGGTGCAAAATGACAGTCATATGCTGTCCCTCCTGTTCTAGCACCAATCCACATTTGGATTCCTTTCGAACCAAGTAAACTTAGAAATTCTGTGTGAAAGTATGCTGCAAAGGCAAGATACCCACGTTAGTGAAGATCAGAGATTATGACAAGGTGAATGTTTTCCTACAGGCAGCAAACATAGCTTTTGGCATAAGTACTTCAGTGAAAAGAACAGCTCAATTGCAAATGCTAGCAGGCAGCAGAGCAGTGGGGATGTGTGTGGGTCTGTGGTGAGTGAAGCTGGATTCTGAACCCTCAGGCAGAAGACTGGTACTTGCTCCCTGCAATCTGTACAGGCAGCTTGTAAACTTTGATGTCACCTGGACTAAACAGAACGGTCACACCCTGAGTCCTCCAGCTAGCACAGAGGCAGAACATGTAATTAAAAAGGCTGCTTACATATTGTGTTTCTGCATACTGACTATTTCAACTGGGGAAAAAAACAGGAGTTGAAGTGTTGAAAATAAGAGTTCCCTGAAAGCAGTAGCAGTTTCAGAATGAAGAAGAGGCCAAGGAAAGAAGGCAGCAAAGATCATGACTGGAAATGAGAAAATCCTAGAGATAAGAGATTTATAGAGATGAATGCCAGGGGATGCCCAGGAATCCTGGCCAATGTTTTCCAAGACTGGTAACTTCAAGGAGAGGAACAGCACAAATCAATGTAACTTTCTACCCAACCTTCCCAACCCTAGCAGTGCTCAACCTGCTGGGAAGTGAAAACCCTCTGAACGTAGTGCTGGCAGCAGAGCAGGTGGATGAGATCCCAAATAGGACCAATGTGACAAAAGCCTAATTCTTGGTGGTTCTACAATAAACCCACTTCATGCTGGTTTTAGCTCTGCCTCACCTTTGACAGCAGCAATGCTCAGTTTCCTCTTAGTTCTCCTCAGCAAGCTGTGGCTTACCTTAGGAATGCTACTACCTGTTTACTGATGTTTAAGCACATTTGATTCACCATTTACAAAATAAAAACATAAACAGTAAAAGAAAAAAAATATATCCATCTAACTCCCCCAAATCAAAGAAAAGTTAATTTTATACTGATAGTTGCCACTACCTCATGGAAAAACACAGCCTAACAGATAAAAAAAACCCCTACTAATCTAAAATTGAAGTTTATGATTAATAATAAAAAAATTAGGAATCCATTGAAGGATGTCAAAGAATTAATTTGTATTTCAAGATTTCTATTTCATGTATCATGGAAAGAAGCAGGCAGGAGAATAAAAGCTTGAACAAAGAAAGACATCTTATACTCCTGGGAGTTCATTTTATGCTGCAAGTGGTGAAAAGCCTCTTTAAAAAGGTTATAAATTCCATATTAATTTCATTAGGAAAGGTCCCATGGCATATTAATTTCATTTCTGGCACTGTTATTGCATCTTTTTAGATGCAAAAAATCTTGAAGTAATTTCATTAACAGTAAAGATCTGAGAAAGCCAACTAAAATATTTTAAACAGATTGGTGACAATTCAGCTAGAAAGCATGCAAGTTTACTCTAATTCTCTTCCAATTAACACCATCCTGACACACAAGAGCTAGCAGGCTCTGCTGCTGAAGTTATCCCCAAGGCCTCTATATTTGCAAAGACTGCATGAACAGCTCTCAAAAGATTAATGACCTGCTCCTTTATTTAAGGCAGATACTCATCTTCAGTGATCACATATGAGCTCTGCAGCTAAGCATGAAATTTAACAGCTGTCTTAGCTTATTCTGCAAAGAAGAGTTTTTTTCCCCCAAACACTTGCTACCCTGGGCACTGGACTATTCTGGACATATAAAATACTGTAAGTGCCAACATGTGCAGTGGCAGTAGCAGCTTCTCCATGCTGGCCTTGACTCTGCAGCCTGACTTTGCATACAGCCCCTGAAGTTACACATGGTCTCAGCAAAGCCAACAGGAGCTTTTCACCATAGGATAAATTTATAAAATGCAAGCAGATAGAAAGCATGTCCTAGCAAAGAACATTTCACACTCTGTGATCACTTTTACAAATACAGGATGCTTGTTTTGTATGTTTTAAGTCATGACAATTCTAAAACCCACATACACTTACTGCTTAATTGAAACACCAGCTTAGCTACTATAAAAAAGGAAATTCTTTTCTTTTAGTTGTTTTAAACCTTCTTTAAGTTGAATTAAACTTAATTCAACATCACTCTTAGTCACAAGATAGGTGACAAAAGGCCTTCTTTGAACAACAAAGGCACAACCTGTGTGTCCAAGGCTGCTACTTTTTATAGATTCATGGTATTCATCTAATGTATTAAGAGTCTATAAGTCAGGAGAGGGAGTATTTTTTAAAAGGGTGCTATAGTTCAACAAGACCTATAGAATTTTAAGAAGAAATTCCATCACTGAGTGCTACAGCTAGACTTATTCCAGGAGATCAGACCATAAAACTTCATAAATGTCCCACCAGCCTCAGAAAACTGTCACATCCTAGACATCTCTCCATCAAAATACTAAATCCCCACAACAAATACAAAATGTCTGAAGAATTTACCCATTGATATATAGAAACTACATTTTGAAATAAAACAGATAACTTCTAAGCCCTAGTCCCCTTAATATTAAGGCAGATTTTGATAGTAGTAGTAACAATTTGCCTATTGTTTAGGCATTTCAATTGGAGGGGTTAAGAGGTATTGAAAATTAATATTTTAGAAACTTTGTTTCTTTGATCAATTTGATCAAATTCATTGATCATTTAATCATTATTCACAAAGCAGTATAAGCCAAATGATTGACAAGCATGGGATTCATAGGACAACATGGATTGAGCGCAGTTCTAGAGGATCCCAGAAAGGGAAAGGTTGGAAGGGATTGTGGGAGTATTTGCCACAGCTTCCCAAAGACTACATACCTGCAGGTTCAGTTTCAAACAGCCATATCTAAGAGCCAAGGAAACGGTTTTTTTTGCACAGTACTGAAGAAGAGACAACATGGAAGGGTTTGGGACTTAGGTTCAACTGTACTTTTTCAGATATAGAATCACTGTTTTGAGCTGGGATTTTACAGCTTGGCTATTAATAAAGTTACAACTTTATCTGGAAGTTCAATCATCAGGACAATAATACACTTTTTTAAAAGTTCATATAAGAAGCTTAAATCCCTTTAAATGAAGTCATATGATCTCTTAAGGACCTGTAGTCAGGTCTTCAACTGAGGCAAGGAACACTGGAAACTTTTAAAACAATTTTCTCTGTATGGCTACTGACATAAAATCATTTATTTTAATCGGTCTCTGAAAAAAACCCCAGATTTATCTCAACTATTCACACACAAAACTTAAATGTGCTATTGCAAAACACTAACAAAAGATCTATCAAACCACTGGATCTTAGAGCTATAGTCTGCTTTTTGCTACATTTGGTTAACTTTATCGAATCCTGAGCCATTTACACACCAAGGAAGATTCCAGAAGAATGCACTTTATGAATAGCTAGTAATGTATTTAAAGGGAATGTGCTTATTCTTAAGCAAAATATGCTTCCTGTAAATACTGTGAGATCCTGCTGCTAACTTTTTCTGTAAATACAACAAACTCTGTTGCCTTATTTAACATGCATTATATGCACTGACCCAATTTTACAGTGCAAGGCTTGAAGAAGAGCTGTTAGATCTACAGATATGTAACACCACTACATTCCAGCCAAGCAAACAGTGGGAACGTGAAGAAACAACACAGGAGAACTGCATATTATTAGCAGTTCTCTCCATCCACATATTTAATTAAACAGGCCATAAGCTTTTTCTTACCTGGCTGCTTAGGGATTTCTAAAAATTAAAATGATAAAACCCAACCAACCAACTAACCAAAAAAACCGCCACATGACTTCTCTGGCAAATTACCGGAGGATTAGCTAATTCCCTACTTCAAAAAAAAAAAATTTACATGGTTTAAAGATTTCTACAGATTTTCAGCAAATATTTTTGCTATTTGACAATAACTCATGCTTCTAGAACATATCTGTAAATCTTCAACTACCTTTTCCACAACCTTTTCTTTCAAAGGTAGTGGAAGCCCCTTACAATTGTGTACCTACAGTTTTATATCTGCAGCTACTGTCTTTCATTTGCTTTGTAACTTCAGCTAGAAGATCAAAGAAAGGTCACATTTTGCATAAACAGCTGTGTAGACAGGGAAGTTCCGCATTGGCGTTTCCACCTTCACAACACTTGGTGAACCCTTGTCTGCAGCGCTCATCTCAAGTTACAAAACTACAATTAACACCAGGTTAAATTTATCACAGTATAGCAATAAAAACAAATAAGATAACCACAAGATACTATAATTAGAGTTTGACTTACTAGGCATTTTTGCATCTATATCTTAGGATTTTACTCTACTGCCTTGAATCACTTTTAAAATTAGCTGCTCTTAGACCACAAAATACACAATAGCGATGAAGTTACAGGTTTCATGAAAATCTATTTTCTTCCTCTCCCTAAACACAATGTCTTTTCCATAGCTATATCCAAGAAAGATATGGCTTGGAGATAAAATATCACCAGAAATCACACCTATGTGGCAAACTATTTTATACAGTTACATTTCGCCCCACTTTAAAAGTGAATATACTGACATGGCATCGTTTCAAACAGCTCAAAATAGATTTTTTTTTCATAGATATTAGTCATGAGACATGTTTTAAAATATCTGGGCAGGTCTCTGACAGTCAAAGACAGCTTTATGGGTTTGAACAGAGTAATGGTAATAGCAGTGAACTAAATTCACTTGTTGTCCATCCACTCTTTTAGTATTTCAGCTCAAAATGCATTTTGCTGCCACAGTGATTCCCTCTGAGGAAATCTTCTGCCAGAGATACTCAGAACTCCACAACTCAAAGGCTATTTTCTGTCCTTATTCTACTAGGAGAGAAGGCCCATTTCTGTGGCCTGGAGGAGGTGGATGGATTTTGCATTTTTAAAGCCCCAAACCTCTTTTTCTCCAATTCCTAAGGACCATGGCAGCTTGACTCTCAAGGAATTTGTTACAGAACCATTTTCTCCTCCATTGCTAAGTCTCAGACCCACAGAAATAAAATTGTGCAGAGAAAACATACATACACATGTTACTATAACCTCTATGAGAAAATAATTAGGGTAAAGCCAGTCATGGGACTATTTCTACCCAAAATGTACAGTAAAATTATGCGCTCTCCAAGTCATTACCTCACAAAAATAAAGCAACTTTTTATGGAAGTAAACTTCATTATGAAATACAAAGAAGGATATTTCCCATGTTTCTTTCTGTAAAGATACATTCAATGACAACCAAAAGGTTTTGGATATACCTTCTCTCATGAGTACATATCTCTCTATTTATACTGGATAGGAAAATATTTTATCTTAAATATAAGAGGCATGTGGAATGAAACCTAACAACTGAATAGCTCTTGAAGGGGCCATTTCTCATGTAAAGCATATTTTAGGAGACAAAACTGAAGGAAGGAAAATTATAACAGCTCTGTTTCTCAAATTCTACATCAAAGAAAGTCAGGAGATCATCAGCTAGATGCAAACGTGTCATCAGCTCCAGGCATTTAGACCTGAGCTACTTCAGGCTGAGCGAGTATTCATCTCTGGTGGTAGCAGAAGATAATGACTTATATTTCCGTGCTAATTGAGGTCTACACTTTGCAGCCTTGTGTGCTCATATCAAGCACCTGATCTGCATTAGCACTGAGGGGGAGCAGCCAGCAGCACCTCAGCTGGAAGCACATGCATCAGGTTTTTCAGTGTAAGAACATAATGCTTATCTGCAGACACGAGAACGTCATCTTTTTGAAGTCAAGAGTGCTACCAAGCCTCATGAGCAATGCATCACAGCAGTGAGGAGCATGTGCCAGTGAGTGCCACAGGCTTGTTTTAAAGATTACCTCATGTGTAATAAGTAATTAGTAGTTTGTTGCACGTATTTTTAACCACAAAACGAGTTTGACTAGACTTGGACCCTACTACAAAATTCTTATTAATTCTCCCAATCACAAGTATTGAGATTCAATTTCTAACTACTAGCCACTGTTTGACACATCCTCCTCTGCCAATCACAGAGATTTTCCCTCTGAAAGACAGAGGAACTGAGAACAGTGTTTAGGATGGGTGAATAGACAGGAAACAGGTATCTCCTGTTACAAAGATGATGAGCCCAGAGAGAGACAATGTAATCATTATTGTTACAACCAACACAGCTCTAGATTTATGATGCTGTTCTTTCTTCTGCACAGGCTTTTATCTGTCAATGTCAGAAGAAATTTTGAACAATGCAGAATTATAAAAATGTAAACTGTGTTGCCCAGGAGACACTACAGATCTCTACTTGGGGTTTCTTCATGAGAACCTTCATATAACATTTTTTCACAACCTTTTGTTTCCTCTTATTGTGATCAAGAAAAGACATCCTTTTAATAATCCTGATTAAATTCTGCTTTGAGCATTTACAGCCTGACTATACACTCATGAAGATCTATCTTTGTATTTCTTGCCCAAAGCTGTTATTCAGTCCTTATCTATTAAGCATGCTCAGGTTGGAATGCCAGAGCAGAGACATACAAGTGTGACTACACATTGAGAGAAAGAGCAAACCAGCAAAGTACTTCTGGGTGCCTTTCAGAAAAGGAGGATTACTCTTGAGTAACTTTTTTGAAGTAAAAAAGTTTTCCTACTTTATTTGAAACTCTGTCTTGAAGTATTGAGCAGTGAACTGAACCACAATACAAACATCTAAGAAAACTTCAATTATGAACATAGATGTGAGTTCTATATATCTGAGGTTCACATGCATTTATATAAAGAAGTCTGAAAGAATAAATTGTCTATTGCTAAGAAACACTTGGCTTCTGCAGCTCTCATCAGCCTGACAAGACAATCCCTAAGACATTCCCAACTTCAAGATTCAAAAATTCATTCCTCCACACAGGTCTTCTTTCAATACAGAAGGGACACTGCAAAAAAGTCCAGCAGTAGAGTAGCTGATCTTTTTTGCCTGCCTCCTGAGATATCAAAACTATACATGATAAGAAACTGTGAAAGTAGCTCATAGGGCCTCAAATATCTGTGGAAAGCTGTCACTAAAACCTGGAAATGCCACCCTACACAACTTAACACTGGCATGTCTTCCCATAGTATTGTGAACCTTGCTTTTTATGACTGTTGAAAAACCAAACATGAAACACCAACATTAATATAAACCATTTCAGCTGTCGTGATCTTTCATTTAAATTCTGAATTTTCAAGTTGACTTCACAATCTCCAATTTTAATCCCCTTCTTGTAAATGCGTGGTGCTCAAGGCTAATGACAAAGGATACTACTTTTCAATGGCAATTTCTTACCAGCAAACAGCTTCAATTTAGCAAAGTGAAAACAGTGTATCAACCTGATTTTATTTAACCTTATCCTTGCGGCTTTCTCCACACATTACTTCTGTTAATTTGTTCTGAAGGAAAGCTTGTTGCCAGCTCTTAACTCAGCTGTACTTGGCAGAACACATGAACACACCGTACTCTCTGAATCTTTCCCACATGTGAACTTTATCTACAGGTTGTATATTCTGTCATTTTTTCTGATGAAATTACATAATCTGCCTTCCCTTTATACTCTGCCTTTCCTTTAACCACTTGTACTATTCCAGAGACAAAGATGCAAAGAGTTATTTACAGGGACATGGGGGTGATTTAGTTGCTTTACACTTAATTATAGTTTGCTAAATTAATATTTTATTTACACTAAAACAATCCTCTCATTACCATAATGTTATTTAATACACCTGTATGTCCTCCTCTTCATGAGAATTGACAATGTAACAGCTCTAAGACCTAAAATAGAAGCTACTGGGATACTAAATATTCTCAGGTAAGACATGGGCAGATGTTAAGAGATGGCAGATCTGAAATTGTTCCTGACAAATCCATCTGCAATGCTTTGGTCTGGGTCCGCTTCTCAGGTAAGTATGTTATTCTGATTAAAGTGTGTTATCATCTCTGCATCTAAGTGTACAGCTCGATAGTCTGTGTGTAATTCTACTGTCTGCTGCTTGGTACAGGGTGAATCTAGGTAATAAACTCAAGTTCACCACCATCAAGCAATTGTCCTTTCCACTGATCTCAGTGCTAAGAGGGAAAACTATTTGACACAGGATAAAAGCTCCTTTGAACTACCTCAGAAAGTTTGCAGGCAATCTAAGTGTTTGCACAGAAATTTAATCAGTATATAGCTAGACAGATACATCTGGGTTTATCTCCCCATGTCCTTGCTTAGCAATTTCCTACAGGGTGTAGGTACCCTACAGAGTCACTAATCAGTAATAGTGAAATGACTCATTCCAACCAGAGACAGAGCAATGTAAGCTAGGCACTGTTTCTTCCACTTGGTTTCTTGTTGCAATAGGTCTCAAAACATATGAGAAAAGCTAAGCCAGTAAAGAAATTAGTGCTATATTATGTTTTTTGGCATTCTTGTACTCAAGATTTGGGTAGTTTGAGACAAACAAAACCCTTTAAAAAGTCAGGCTCCCAAATTAAAGTTCTTTCACTACTATGTTGTGTCCATATAGACACTGGCTGCGGGACACACCCACGGCCCTTCATTGCTTGAAGAGTACTTTTGAAGGAAATTATACTTATTGTAATATTTAGAAAGTAAATACAATGGAAAAAGTAAAGTGACTTAACAAATATCAGCTCTATAAGAAAGGTCTCCTACCCCAGTGCCCTTGTTCTTGGGACTAGAAGTCATCTGTGGGATGACTGAATTGTCAGTCACTCATGCATTCAATGTCTCAGCAGTACCAATACAACAACCTGAGCCCAGTCTGCTGTGTAATACAAAGGAATAAATTCAGTATGCTTTTCAATCAGAAATATAACATCAGCAGAGTTTCATTCCTTTTTAGGTGCTGAAACATAAAAGACAGAAAACTAGAGGAGAATTTTTCATTCAGATTTCCTAATAGGCACTGATTATTTTACCAGTTTCTATGGCACTATCACCATGGCAGCTAGCCATTTTAATCAAAGGCATTTGAACACATTTCTGATAACATCACAGTATTACATCTCCTGGTCACACACAGCAGTAACCACTTTGTACATTTCCATAGGACAGAGGCCACTAATGTCAGCAGACATCAGGATTAGAAACGTGATATTTCAAGCATCTAATTAAAGAACAAGTTCTCAGTGTTCCTTACTCTAATTCTGAAAACAATAGTGGAAATATAACCATTGTGACCAAAATGAGAATCAAAATTCTTCCACAGCTTGCTCAGTTTCTACATGGGTTTTGCCCCTTCTTTGATTAACTACTCAATGCAAATGATTACTCAGCAGGTCCTAAGAGAATGTGCAAGTGAAAAAAAAATCACCATAGAGAACTGAGCATCTGCAAAACACTGACAGATAAAAATAGCTACTTTACCCTTTGTAAAAAACCTCCATACTTTGTTCTGTGTAGAGGCTAAATTGATACATTGCATACAAGACCGAAATCATGAGCAGAGAGCAGCAAAACTCAGGGTTCTGACCAAAAGAATTTCCAGTGTACAACGGAAAGCATTCTAATCTTACTAAATATATCATGAAGCATTTGCAAATATACTCAGTCTGAAAAATGCCCTGCAAGTATTGAGAAATACTTCTAGCAACAGAAATCCTTCATGTCATCTATAAAATACATAAGAAAATACATTTTCAAACTAACATAGAGCAAATTCATACTTTTGTCCCAAGATTTCTGGGGGATTTTTTTACTGAAAGTGTATTTCAAAAGGCTGAGATACTCTAAATAAATAAATTTATAAACTCTTATAATAAAAGCTAGTAAGCAAGCTGAACAAACTCTCTATTTCAAGGCTAAAGCTTTTTAAAGGGTCCATCCAAGAGATATTAAATAAATACAGATGCTGATAATCCACAGTAAAACACAACAGCAAAGCACTATGGCTAAAAATCACTGGTATAACAGAATCCTAAAATAGACAACACCAACCTCAAACAGAAGAACAAGAAACTTAAGTAAACTGAGAATGAGACTTGAAATACATCACAATTAGCTTTGTCTTTTTAAACTACTTAAACTCAAATAATCACAAACAGTGATGTTAGGTGAACCATATGAACACAGAACATTAAGTCAAGGCTTTCATATCTCCAGTACCTCCATGCTTGTCAGATTTACATGTTTTCTTCCCCTGGGTCAGTAGTTGGGGAAGGACAACAAAAAAAACTCTGGAAAATATTTGACAGATAGTGTTGTTCTATTACATTTACATGTATATACTAATTAATCTGCCCTTAAAATAAAACCAGTCAATTACCATCTAGGATTTGAGAACAGTCCTGCCATCTTACTCAACTTCTCTGTTTTGTGTCATGCTTTGCTTTAGGAAAACAGTGATAAAGAAATACAGGAAAATGTAATATAATATCCATGCAATATTTTGACCACACCTCGTAAACTACTTTTGTGTAAGTCTATACAGCTGAATTTTCAAACCGTCTAAGCAGACAGGTTGATCTCCCACTTTTTTCATTAGGGCAACCTAATTAATTTTTTTTAGAAAGTCAACATACCATTTAGCTCCATGCTTTAATCTAAAAATCTATGAATGCTTGTATAATCATATGAATGATAAACAAACCAGTAAAATACAAATCTTCAACAACAACAACAAAGTATTTTCTATTTTCAGTCCTCAATTTAATAACAGCTGCACCTGGTATTTTAAGCTTACCATTTCCTTAATTAAAAGTTTATGTTTAATTTTTGCTTAATATGAATCCCAAGATATCTTACGAAATTAGAGTCAAAAGAAGCTTCAGATTTCATTATGTTTTTGAAATGCTGAAAATATTAAACATAAGGAGACTTCACTAAAAACTGCAAGATATGAGATGTAGACTGTCTGAAAACAAACGTTCTGCTAGTTCCCTTAGTCCTTTCCTTCTCTCAGGTCCAACTTCCTCTCCTGTATAACTCAACATATAATTATGCCTTGCCAGTGTTCCTCTCCTCCCATGAAGACTACAGAGGATTACTCTGCCTAAAGGCAATAACAGACAAAATAGCACAATGATATACACATTTTTTAAATTCTAGAGTTTATTCAGTATATAACCAATTTAATAAAAACACTCTTTCCCCCCCAAATAACACAGATGCAATACCAATGAACTCATACAAGACTCTAAATGATCTGAAAACACCACAGGGATTATATTTAAAACATACAGTTTTAATTTAAATTAGATGTTCTATGTACAGTACTGGTTAAAGCATAGATTCCCTAATCTTTAAATAAGTAACATGAAGGGCAACTATGGCAACAATGAGCATAATGGTTGTACCGGTTAATATCAGTCAGTGCTCACAGCCTGCATGTGTACAGCTCTATAAAATTCCTTACCTGGAGTCCCATTCACTGGATGGCCTTTCTGCTGAGCCTGCCAACATGACAATAAGAGAGATGCAGGGAAGTGAAAGATGCAGAGTTAGGCTAACTAGGGAAGGACTAAGTACCTTTCTACCTGCTCATTACACGCTTCCTTGGAGCCTGTAACATCCAGCCACCATCACCATTACATGAATTTGTATTGATTAAACCAAGACTAAAATCTTCCAGAATCCATTCGCAAAAAAACCCCAAACCAAAAACCAACCTTTCCCAAAAACAGATGCATTATGGTTAAGCAATCAGTTACTTTTACACTATCCACAAAAATATAACTCTATAAGACCTGACCCCTACCTGGCCTCATTCCCTTATCAGTTGTTACATTATACCTGAATTAAGCTGTCCTGAACATGACTGAGTTTCTTGTAAAAACTAGAGACATGAAAATGTAGTATCACAAAAGAGCCAGACTCACAAAGGTGTCATGGCTACCCCATGTCATAGCACGATTGCTGCTGTGTGGGCACAAACAGCCCACAGAGACTCTGTACTCCGTACCAATGTTACAGCTTTAGCAAAAGCATACAGCCTTCTAATAGAAAGTGTTCCAGAGGCTGCTAGGCACTGATATTCATCTATATTCCAGATTCAAATGGGAAAAGTCTAGCTTGCCCCTGTGTGAGCAGCACAGTCATACCAGGGAAAAATCTGGCCTCCATCCATAGAAAGGAGACCATTTAGTCAATTCACACCAACAAGCAGAAAACAGAGCCAGATCCAGCCTCAACAGCTAACACACTCATATTTTAATAACAGATTGTAAATAACAAAACAACACTTTTCCTATCAACAGCATTTTCAATTCCAGAAGCTTAATACAATTTTCTTTAAATCTGTGCCATAGCAACCTTTATTAAAGTCAATGTCATCTGTAAGGACTGAATTAAAATAAAATGTGGGCCAAATTTATCAGACATTAGTTCCCTTTGATACAGAGCTCAGAACATTGGCTGTGTGTCATCCTAGATATGGTATGAATTGCATACATTGCATCCAGCAACATATTTTAAACCAGGCCTTTCCAAAATACTTTTTCCCTGATCATCAGTTTTGAGTATTTGTCTGAGATGGTGAAGGTCAAATGAAAAGTCTGAAAGGTTTCTCTCTGTTTACATTAAATTTATATCCATATGCTAGGAAATGCAGCATTATTCAGATCTAGGGAGAGAAGCCTCAAGAGTTTATTAAAATATGACAGTGTTTTAGCCTGTCAATTTAAAGGCACCTCCAAGGGACAACAGAAGAGACCATTCCCTCTGGCTGTGGGAGCTGTGTATGCCCATGTAGGCATGAATATCAGTGTGTGTGAGAGACACTGACCAGCAACGAGGAACTTACTGTGACAGAACTACAGCAAAAGTAGTCAACAATTTATTCTTTTATTTTCAGCACTGGCTCATAGGGCACGCTGCATCTTTATGTCAGACAGGTACCGAACAAATCTCCAGAAAGCGCTCAGAACAGACATATTCCTACAAGCTCCAGGGTGAGCGTAGGGGTAGTGAGCTTTTTAAATTTAGATTATGTAAGGTCGTGTGCCTCACTGCATTATGTTTTATATGCACATTATATCTTGCTGCACTATATTGCAGCCTGCAAACTCTTAATAAGCATTATTCATACAAATCCAGGCAGACATCCTTTTGTAGCTGTTTCAGAAGAACAAATATCACATGTACATCTAATAGTTATCAAATGAGGTCAATCTCCCCGCAAATGTCCTGACATGGTCCAAGAAACACAGAAGGATATACTAACTGCCTGAATCGGCCTCTTGCCCAAGCAGCACCGAACCAGCCGGCCAGGGAACAGGCTCCTTGTACAGGCTGAAGCCGCGAATGCAGGAGCGAATCGAGTCTGCAATGCAGAAGCCCTTCCCGGAGCTCATCAATGAGCCGGGGGAGACGGGGCGGGGGCAGAGCCGGCAGCCCTACCCGCATCCCCGCCACGCCAAGCCGAGGCACGGGGCGGGAGGCGCTTCTGAGCGCCCGGCTTTGCCCTGACGGGCTGCGGCCGAGGGCGCTGCCCTCAGGCTGTCCGCCCGCAGCTCCGCACAGCGGGAACTTCTGCGGCCGGGGCGGCGCGGGCAGCCTGCGGGCAAGGACGCGGCAGGGCCGGGCCCACCTGTGCCACCTGCGCCGATGACACCGGCCCGCCCGCCCGCCGCTCGCAGCCCGGGCGCGGGAGGAGGAGTAGCAGCTCTTACCTGCTCCCGCTGCTCCTCCCGCAAGCCCTCACTAGCGGAGTTCCATCTTCCTCCGGCCGGGAGGGGGAAGGGGGGGAGGGAGTCGACCCAGCACTGCCGTCCCCCCCCCAGCTGCCGCTTTCCGTCACCGCTGTCCCCCCGCCCGCGCTGCCCGGCGTAGCGGCCGCCTCTCGCCCGCCCTACAGACGGCACCAGGAGACGGAAAGCGAGACCCACCTCCCGCCGCCACCGCCTCCTTCCCATGAAGTCACCGGCCGCAGGGCCCTCCCTCCCCTGGCTGCCCGCAGCGGCCCGGGGAGCCGCGCTCCGCCCCGCTCCGCCCCCGCGGCAGCAGCGCCGAGCCCCCGGCACAGCCCTGCCCGGGGCCGCCCGCGGGGCCGCCGCCTTCCTTCCCCCTTCCTTCCCCCTTCCCTCGACGGCGCTGGATGACCGTGGCCTCGGCTCTCCTGGACGATGCCGGCGGCAAAGAACGGCCGGGAACGGCCCCCAGCCGCCCCTGCACCACGAGCGCTCCTCCGCCCCGCGATGTCCCGCGGCAGGGGGAGATGGGAAGCGTTGCTTCCTTTCCGTTTCCATCCTCGTTCTGGAAATCATCATGCCCCCTTTCGCCCACTCAAAGTGGGGTACGTTACAGTAAGTTACTGCTTTCGGTGTGCCTTTTATTTCGACATGAAAGTCTATTTCAGGCTACAGTAACTTCTCAACTAACCTGGTTCCAGCTATTCCAGTATGCACACAGGTGTGTTCTGTCTCACTCGGTTAAATCTACCTTCCCAACGCCAAAGCAGCTTTTCACTGTTACTCTTCCAATAACATAAGATTTGAAAAGGAAATGGAATAAGGAGTACACTTCTAGAACTAAGCACTCGATTTTTTTCACTTTACTACGACAAAACCAGAAATATGCAAGACTAAGAACAAAATACGTGGGATAGAAGGGAAAAAAAATCACAGGTGAACCTGTCCCTATGCAAAAGAGGCCTCCTTATCTAGAAACACCAAGAATTCTCACCTGAAATCAGTCTACTACTGACGATGTGCAACCAGTAAAAGATACAGCAACCCTAAATCAGTAAGAAACACCAACTGTAAACAATGTAATGCATTTTGCACCAACAACCAAAGTACATTTGGTAGCATGCAAAGACAGTCTTGCAGATATGCATTTTCATATCATAAGCAAGTGAGGGTTGATGGTTGATAGGGAAGAAAACCAGATTCAGCTCTCTGATAGAACCAAAACCAGTTTAGAATATTGTTGATACCCCCAAAAGAATCTCATCATGCCTTTGAAAAATATTTCCCTCTGCAGCCAATGCGAAGGACAGGAATAAAACATTTGTAAAGGTTCCCAACAGTGGTACATATGACCTACTGCTTTAAATGCATTGAGCTATTACCTTTTGGCAAACCATGACAGGCAAAAACCAGAACAGTTTTGTCCAATACTGTTTTGAGCCTGCATAAAATGAACTCTGTTTAGTTGCCCCTCTCACTCTCTATTCTCCTTACAGAAATTCTTTATGTTCATGATAGATTACTTCACTCCAAAACAAAACAAAACAAAAAAACCCATGAGCAGAGCAGTTCCTTGTTTTTTCAGCAGTGCAAAGTCCAGCATTCTTTAAATGTGGCAAAGAAAAATAAATTGTGAAATGTATGGATAACACACTCAAAAAAGACCCATAATTACAGAAAGACATATATTTTTCTTTTTCTCAATGTGACTGTCTATACAGATTGTCCTACAGGTGATTCCCTGCCAATGAGAGTTCTGTCTGTAAAAGAAAGAACAGTTTAGCAGAGTTTTGCTGAAAGCTCTAGTCCATTTGCCTTGCAAAGGAAATTAATTAGTGAGTATGTAACCCTCAGGTGGTGGCTGCTCTAGAGCTCTCAGGACTGAAGATACTCTAAAAGTAGCCAAAGAATATAGTGGAAGATATTGAAATGCAGTGTGATCTGAAGACTCTAGTTAGCCAAGTGGTGACACAGAGCTGGGGACTCATTTACATGGTCACTGCAAAGGAACTGTGTGGTGGTGTGTTTTTGTTTAATAAACTCAAAGTTTGTTGTATAAATTTTTCTGTTTTCCCCTTTTGATGTTGGTTTGCTCCAAGTTGTACCCTCCTCTTCACTGCCATCAATCATTGTATCCCAACCCCTTTTTCCAGTACCTTCCTTATCAGTCACTGTAACCCTACCCCTTTATCCAGATCCTTCCCTGTCAGTTTTACTTAGTACCTACCCTTTGTTCTGGAATCCTCCCTGTCGGTCATATTATATTTGATACCCCATTGGGTTGTGTTAAACTGTTCCTGCCCCCTAAGCTTCCCCATTGGTTTGTGCTTTGTAAGCTGCACCTTAAAATCCTCCCCTAAGTCGTCCCTATTTGTCAATGATCTGTGTCTGCTCCTTACTCCTCCCCATATGTAAGATGCTGCACAGCTTGTGTCTTTCATCTTTTGTCCCTGGGTCCTTTGCCGATTAAATTCAACTAAACCCATACAAAGACCTCCCCTCATTCTTGCCGCCACACTGTGCCTGACCAGCCTGAAGTGCCATAGAGCTCGGCTCTAAGCTGCACCTCGGCTCATCCTGCTCCTGAGGTGTGTTCCCGTCACGGAGCTGAGGGAGAGCTAGCTGGCTCCAGCACCACGTCAGAACTGGCCAGTTGTCTGTCTGTCAGGCAAAGCCAGAGATGCCAGCAAAAGTCTGAAGGGCTTAGCCAAGGAAAGGTTGGCCAGGTACGTGCAAGAAGAGGATATCCTTTGAGGCCTGAATGTTCCTCATTCTTCATCTTTTCTTCCTACAACCAAAATTTTCTTTTATGCCACCATTATGGGAAAACAATCATGTTTTTAACGAAGTCCCAGATGAAGTGTGAAAATGCAGAGATGCTGGATTTAGGTGAAGTATGCTTTGGGGGGCCATTATATTCTGCCTTCATGGAAATGGTAGTATCTCCAAAAATAGTGATAGGAACAGATTCAAGAAACAATATTCTCTAGACCAAAGAGATGCAACAAATACTGCAATGTGCTATCTGAACATCTCCCTTTTAAATTAGAAAGCAGGTGTTGTGGTGTCCCTTTTGGAGTGACTACTCCACCCATCCAGACTAGCCAGACACCGCTGACCTGCAGGGAGACACCTCCAAATCCCCTGAACAGGAGTAGCGGCTAGGGATTTCCCCCTTATCAGAAGAGATTGTCACAATGACGGAGGAGGTGGGAGTCAGGTTCTCAAGGAGGGCAGAAACCCAAGGTTTATTCTGTCCCTACAGGGACTTCAAGCCTCAGGGGTGCTGCTCCAAGAGAGCCCCCAAGGCTCGTTGATGCCAAGGGGCATCAACAGTTTAAGTACGGGGAGGAATGAAGGGAGGGACAGACCACAAATCAATAGGGAAGAAGTGGGGAGTGTGACAGGGTTGGAGGGGCATTTGAGAGAACAAATGAGGATGTTTGGGGAGAGACCTCCTCTGTCCCTGCTTTATCACTCAACGACTCTTCCTGAGTTTTCCAGAAGCTGGGAGGAGTAGCCAGGTGACAGACAAGGCCCAGAGGAGGGGGGCTAGGGGGAACATAGAAGAAGTGACAACTGGGATAACACATTGTAACAAAAACAGAGGGGAGAGGGGAGCAAACCATTAAACACAATACAATGGGGAGCAAAACAACACAATACAACAAGCAGTGTGCAAGCAGTCCAGTATGCAAGGTTCAGGAACCCAGAGATCGCTAAGTCATTCAAAGACCTTAAATTTCCAGGCTGCGAGAGAAGGGAAGTGTGCATATGACTGACACTGCCTGCAAAATCTGTTGTATCTTCTCTGTGACCAGCCACAGACACGGGGGGACAAAATTAAAGTAGTATTGTCAAAACCAACGTGGGTGACTGTCAGCATAACACGACTGTAGAAGTAGAGAGGTTCCCATTGTGGGGTAAGTGATCTGGTATCACAGAATATTTTGGGTTGAAAGGGTCTTTTAAAGGACTTACAGTTCCAACCCTCTGCCAGGTTGCTCCAAGTCCCATCCAACCTTGCCTTGGACACTTCCAGGGATGGGGCAGCCACAGGTCCCTTGGGTAATATGTGCCAGGGCCTGACCACCCTTATGTCTGATAACATAAATCCAGTCTAACAGCATACTTCCAAATTTTCATGGGAAAAAGCTATTTTGTAGAAAATTATATAAACACAGAATTCATAACATTTAGCAGATAAAATAAGTGAAAATCTGCTAAATGCTCAGCTTGGGGAATGAGGTTTCCTCCACAGCATTTACTGTATATCTCCTTGACATACTTTGATGTTTTCTTCATCCATCATACTTTTTTCTTTAGCCTACCCACATTTCTACACCTCATTGAATGCAGGAAGTTCTTTAGAGGACCACAGATGTGCTGAAGCTAACAAAAAATATGTAAATACACATATATATGACCAAAAAAAATGTGGAATAAGGTATCTAATCAAGTTTCATTGGTCTGTTAGGTATTTTGCCTATATAAAATAACTTTGTTTCTATACCATGTCTTTTGTCTTTAATATAGTGAAGCATACACTCTAATCTCCCCCTTCAGAAGACATGGAAACTGAAGCAAAACTGTTAAAGACAAGCTATAAACCACAATTTAAACTATATCCAACAGAAATGCAAATTGGATCCCTTTCCATTACAACTGATACTGAATATAAATGGTAAGAACAACATACAGAGCTCTTATTTCTGCTAATACCCGTCTACAAGATCATTAGGGACTAGATGCAAATGGGCAGACAGCAGTTTCATCTTACATACTAAGATAAAGAGATATTTATGCTTAGAGTCCAGCAGAAAGTTTTTCAGAAACTCTAGCTTTTCCTAATAAAATGGAAACGCGGTCAACTATCCCCAAGAGAAACTCTTCTAGTCATCTTTGTATGGTTATATATGGTTATATATATATGGCTATACAAGAAATAGCTCTTAGTGATACTTTGATGGTAGGTCTGTAGCACCTGGAAGAGTTTCTAATGAAGTACCTCTTAATAAGACATATTATTCTATTTTAAAATACAATATCCACAGAAAAATATTTCCTTGAAGTCTTAGGAAAAATCTTCTTTAATTGTAGATATAAATTAAAGCTTTAAATAAATAAAACCACAGACAAGAAGGCCAATTAAAAAGGGAAGAAGGACATACTTACATTATAAATACTTTGAAATATTTAAATTGAACTAAAAAGGAGGGGTATAACTATTTTTAGCTGGTTTTGAGTAGCTGTAGCTGATAGTACATAAATTAGGGTTACTATGAGTTGTTGCTTTCCCTTCTTATGTTTATAGAAACCAAATCTTCAGAATTTTTGCTGCTCAATCCTGCACTGTTTAAAGAGCATACGCTGCAGGCCAGGACATGATAGGACTGAGCAAGAAATCAAGCTGGTTACCTCTTCTTCCTCCTCACCTGTGAGACTGGGACTGAGATGATGTTAGTTCCTAATTAATATGGTTTTTAAAATATTATTATTATTAAGTGTCACTGAAACCAGCATCATTTCTTGATAGCCAAATGCTTTTATGGCTTGTTGACTCTGTTCATATCTGTTCAACAAGAACGTGTTTTTCTGTCAGGTCAGCTGGGAAGTTTATTTCTCCCATCATTACACCAGATTACTATTTTACAGTTAAAGACAGATTGTTATCAACCTTCAGAGACTTTAAAAACAATACAATACGGTTCCTGACACTCACAAGCAGACTAACAAATGCCACCCACATAATTAGCAACACATTTTTTATGTAGCATGCAAGAAGATTTGGTCTACAGGTGTTTTGGAGTTAATTCTGCAGTGAAACCTAGTACAGAACAGAATCACCATGGCATTACACTTCTCCACTGAAACTTGAAGCAAATCTACAATGCCTTTGCAGTTTAGTGTAGAGAAAAATAGATCTGGAAGTTGTTTGCCACAGACAAAGGTGCCATGACATTCCAATTTAATTTTTTTTATTTCTTATTTCTAACTCGAGTGGCTAAAAGGTCAGTACTACATGCACAAGGAACACAGTAAGCATTCCTGATTTATAAATAATAAGAGAAAGTTTTGTTTTGTGAGAGTGACCACAGTTTTAGCTGATATTTCAGGAGAGGAGTAAACTTCCTAATCCACTGTGTCTCCACGAACAGAAAGGTCTTTCAGTACAACATTTAGAACTTGTAGAAGAAGATAACTGCCTATGTGCTATGACAGAGCACTTGGAAGACTCAGTTCTGGACATGGACAATAATCCAGTAATGAGGATCATCTCAGCTTTCTTTAATAGAGCACTACCCTTTCATTACCAGATTACTGTCAAACAGGGGACTTGTTCATTTACCAGATAAACCAACAGTAGTGAACGAACATCTTTGTCCACTCCTGACTCCTACTGAATTGCAAGCTCCTAATGTATTTTTTATATCTATGCAAAGGCACAGCAATACTGTTCCAAAAATCATAGAACCAATTAGCAGACTTGTGACAATTGGTTTGAAAAGAAAGAAACTACAAATTTTAGTAACTAAAATTTAAATTTAGGAACTAAATTCTTTTACAAAGAATTAAAAGTGGGAGATACATTCTGCTCAGTTTGCAGGAGCCTTGGAAAGAGAAAAGAAAACACTGTCTTTCAGAGGCAGTAGCAATGTCAAATATTTTGCTACTGAAAGGTAAATTTTCTTCTGGATTATTGTGTTCAGCCCGAAAATGCTATCTATGAGCAGAAGCTGAAGAGACTCAGAAAGATGTAAAGAAAAAAAGACTTCTAGGTGAAGAGACACTACAATAGGACAACGGTGGTGGGCTTCTGCTATCCTCAGTGGGAAAATCCAAAGGAGCAAGTTATTAAAATGACCCCCAGTGACTGAAATTACAATACTTCCCTTTTAACATATTAACTGCCCCTGGAACTCAAATTCTGAACACATCTGAGACCAAGAGATTTAAACAAAGCCTGGACAAGCAGACAACTCTGGAGTTCTCAATATTGCCTAAAGATATTAGGTACCCAATTCTCACCAAAATGTACATAAGAAGAACATTACTTAGGAATATTTTCATCTATTGGCTCATAAGAGAAGTTATTTTACTGCCCCATGAAAAAAAACCACTATGAACAACTCTTAGAATACTACTGATTATTCTTGCCAGGAAAAAGTTTGCTATTCTCATTGCACAGGACACCAAAGTGCCTAATGGCATGTTGCCATCTCTGTGATACAACTTGGAACAAACAAGTTTTCTCCACTAAGAAATCTTCAAAGGTCTCCATTAGCATCTAGCCATAAAAGATAGATTTTTTGATCAATATTTAGTTGCTTTAGGTAAAGTTAATATACTGAGTTTACACATTCAATTCTAGCAAATGGAGCATAAATCTGAACAGTTTACTACTACCTTAAGTTTTTTTAAAATTCTTAATGAACTAAACACAATCATGCTAAAATTTATACATCATTATTTGAATTTGCAAAAAGGCCGTTCTAAGCATGGCTATAAGACTAACTTAAAGGTCCAAAGACTGCTTCAGACCTGAAGCAGAAATTATACATTGGTCACACTGAATTAGCAGTTGCCATAGGGATTTTGGAGACCATTATTCCCTGTATGCACATGTAGCTCCTGTTACATTAATGGGGTTACCAAACACATTGAGAGGAAAGCTGGACCGTTATGTGAACATTGTTGCAGAAAGATTATCTGATTTCTCCCCCTAGATGGACAGAATAGAAGTTTTCAACACTGATTCATTGAAGAACATGAGAGAACGCACTTGTATTAAATAAAGGCATGGCACAGAAGAGAATTGAAAGCCTGCCTTTGGAACCAAGAGGCTACAGGGAGCAACCCCATTCCCTAGGAATCCTCAGCTTCAGAGCATGGACAGGTCTGGGAATGAGGCTATATGGACTTCACTCAGGTTTCTGCCATGGGTGGATACATGGTTAACCACACACACAACTTAATCTCTTCAGAGACCGTTAGTGCCATCTAACACAGGAGCCATCTAACACAGGTGTCCAGATTAGAGGCCTGCACTCATTATACAGTCACAGGACTCCCAAACCTAACCCTACCACTCTCCATTGAGTATTAAAGAAGGCCAGACTGCTTCTGCAAACACTTCAGTATAAATGATTACATTTCCACTAGCAGCAAAACTGTGCAGGAGGAAAAAAGCACTGAAAAAACCACAGAACACTTCACATTTGAGTAATAGCACAATGGCACAGTTCATACCTGTGTCAAAGCTTCCCAGGTTCACCCTTCCTGATGAATACAACTGGAAATGAAGGAACAGCTCCCCGGAAACATTACCTGCAGGAATGTCTCATCACCAGATTCTGCAGCAAAGACTTAAAACATAAAGAAGTGTGAAGGACAGAAAGCCAGAAGACATGGAAATTCTTTATACCTTCCTGGAGCACGTGCCACATATCTCACCTACACCCCCATGCACACCAGGAGGAGAATGTGACTGCTGGGAAGCGCTGCAACACCAGGGCAGAGCAGAAGAACCAAAGTACACTCTTGTGTGATGCATGTAGGTCAGTGGAGCATGGAAGAGAATGAGGTTTCTGAAGGAGCCTTCTAAGGAACAGCTGGGGCTCAGCATAGGAACCTGTCCTGTGCAGGTTTGTGACAACACTAGTGACTGACAATTACTAATGTATGTGCACTTAACAGTAATGAAATATCTCAGTCCTGTGTCACGTGAACAGTAATGGTTTTTACAGGGACTATAAAAACAAGATGATAGGTAAAAACCCCAGTGGAAAATTTGCCCACAGAGAAACAAACAAGTTAATTACCAACCATCCCAATCGGAAGTTCACCTACTTGCTTTTTCTTTGCTTTTCTTCCCATCCCAAGAGAAGGAAGGTAACCTAAGAAGTACAAAATTAGGTGTACATAGAGCTAGTTTTACAACTGTTAGATCAATGTGCAAAACCATGGCAGAGTGCTACACATTTCAAGCCCAGCTCATAAAGGAATGTTTCTTGCTTTACCCCACAAAACTCAAAACCACAGAAAAGATTATTATTCAGATAAGAGAAGTTGTAAAACCACTCTTCAATGGTAACCAGTCCCTAAATCAGCCTTTATGTTCCTGTTCAGTTCTTTCCCCAGCATAGAATGGAAAATAAAAATTATCACTCCCCTGTTCCTCCCAGACATTTTAAAAAAAAAAAGAAAATTTAAAAATTGCAAGAAAATGAGTTAGTACTAACAGGCAGTTGATAGACCAGTAGTTAGTTGCCAACACCTCCTTGATTATAAGTCTATGTTCACCCTTTGGCTCAGCACGGGACTATTACTTGCCCCTGGAGAGGAAAGAAAGGTTTTATGGACAGAAAAGGCAAGCAGGAAATTCTTTATATCAAAGGAGACAAACCTGTTTCTTAAAAAACCCCTTGATGTGCATCTCAAAACACAGAAGGGCAGGATGCTTTCTAAGGCCAGTCATTACTGTGGGGTGTACTCCAGGCTGAAAATTACTCATTTATACAGTTCTCTGGTGAAGTTCAGAAACGGGACTGGAGTAAGAGAGAAAATCCTGAGTCTTTATTGCTGCTCTTGCATTTCTCAGTTCTTATTCCCTTCTCCTCAAGCAGGAACAGGCCATATGCTGAGTAAAAGCAACCAGAGAGTACATTTGAGCAAAAGATTCTACAGGACTGGCCCCATACCCTATGTCAGACCAGTTTTCCACACTGTCCAATGCTACCAAATCCAGCAGAACTTACCACACAAGAATAGACTATGAAAAGTGGGCAGCTTCTACCAAAAGAATTTACTGGAAGTGTTACCTAGGAAAAAAAATCTCAGGAAAAAAAAAAATCAGCTTTAGCTGAGAGTACAGAAGACCTAATTAAATAATTGGGATTTTTTCCCTTCTCTCCAGGAAAAAAGTTGAGTTAGGCCCCATCAGAGGTTTGCTGATAGAAAGGATGTTTAATGATAACACCATAGAACTCATCCAGTTTGTTCTTACACATAAGGCAGACATTCTTAACTAAGAGAGGGTCTGTGAATCTGAGATAAGATTTCATCCTCTGAAGCCTCTGAAGAATTGAGTTTTCAACAGTTACCCCATTTGTGCTGATTTTGAGTTGTGGGTTTTTCAATTTGAAGGGAGCACAGAGCACACTGCATGGCTGGAGTTTACCTCAGGACACTTAGCCATGACTCACCACAGTAATTTTGTGACACTATTGAGTGAACAAGCACTCCCTGGGCAGATGGGTGGATGCCACATGTCATGCCAGGGTTTAATGACAGGAGAAGCTCACATGCAGCAGTTTCAGGATTTGCAATGTGCAGAACCTTGCCAAGCACATGTTCAGGAGGCTGGGTGCTTTCTGGAGACACTGCTCTCAAAGCCAGAGGCTTTACTTGCACATGCACATTGAATATGTGAGATACTCCCAAATGAGCCACAGCCCAGGCTCCAGCTCCCATCAGGGTGCTCAAGAATGAAAATCTGGACAAGAGTACCAAGTCTTCACATTTCACTGGTCAAATTTCTGGGAGGAACTCAGGATCTATTCAGTGTTTGAGAATCAGAAAGAAAGGAAAAGGCAGAAGGGCAGTTATATATCTGAATTTCTCTTCTGCTGCAGATCAGCTTAAGCTGAAAGACTACATCTGATCTTCCCAAAGCAGCCACTAAAAACATTCTGTGCCAAAACGAAAACTCATCTCTCTGCTGGTGGGAGAGAAGAAAAGCAAGTAACACACAGAATGAAAACAAATAAAAAGAACCATATTGAAAAATTAATTTTCTAAAAGATGGCATTCAAGATTGATTGCCCTCAGACACAAGGCAGGACTTTTGAGACATGGGTGACAATTTGTACATGTGACTAAATGCAAGAAGCACATGGATAGGGCTGATAGGAAGTCAACAGCAAAAGCCTTGCACAACACAAGATTAAGTTCTCAAATGAATAGGATGCTTGTACATACAAAATTCAGGGATCATTATTTATTACAGAAAAGCATACTTTGCCCTTCTACAGATTTTCATTAAAATGGTTCTTGCATAATTCAAGAGGGTTTTCACTGGGAGACCTCCTGATTTACACTGCTCTAATAGATAGAAAGTAATAGGACATGCATTCATTTTGGTGATTTCAGTTCATCAATATCTGTAAAGATTGACTTAATTTGAAATAAAACTTTGGGCAAATATATTTTTGCCATCAACTAGAATTCTTTCACATAACTGCAGCCAGAACTTGCATTGGCAAGCCTGAAAATTTTATAATTTAACCAAAATTGGTATTCACACAGGTAGAACAGAGATAGCAGAGTGACAGCAATGTCTGTTGTATATTTTCATTTGGGGTTTTTTCCTCACCATTGTCATGCAAGGATGTTACTTTCTGACACCTATACATAGCAATGCACAGCTGTTCTCCATGAGCCTGTATTCTACAGTTGAATATCCTCAAAATGATATTGGGTAGAACAAGTCTTTTTCTTCCTTTCCTCCGTACTAAATTCTATAAGCCAAAATAAAACAAGACTTAGCCAGTTTGCTCTGTCAACATCTGTGGTGGACACAGTCCACCGTGCTCTATTTCATGCAGAGTGATTGTTTGCATCACCTCCAGACTATCTTGGAAATGAGCCAAAAGTAATTTTTGTTGCTCAGTCCATTATTTTCTGTAGTCTGCAATAAAATATGATAAGACTGATTTTCACCAATTTTAAATAGAGAGGAATTACTATCAACAGACATTAAACATTTCTCATTACACATATGCTAGTTCGCCCCTGTACATATGGTGCAAGTGTATCACTGTGGTGCACACAGGTCTGGAGATGTAGGTTGGAGCTCTCCACAGGGACATAATTTGTTTCCAGAAATCATTATTCTGCTACAGTTAACATACAACAGATTAGAATGAAATCAGCTTGCTGTAGAGCTTCCCTTTCCTAATTCTGCCTTTTCTGTTTCAGGGACTGCTACTGTTACTCCTCTGAGATTTACCGGCACTTTGCTCAGAGCCTGAAGAGCAGAAAGCACATGGCACAGGATAAACAGCCAAACACACTTTACACATTATTCTACTAGATGGGTCAGAGGCACTCTCACCTTGCTTTTAAACAAAGGAACATAACACAGTGGGGCTTATAACTAGTTTTGAATCACAGTGTATCTTACATACCAAGTGGGAACCCTGCAGGAAGACTGAAATCAGCCCATGAGACACACCACTACTTTCAACAAGAGTTTTATTTCTGAACCAGCATTCTTTTTTCCCCTGCACTCAGCAAAAAGATTAA
This sequence comes from Parus major, assembly GCF_001522545.3. Lineage (NCBI taxonomy): Eukaryota > Metazoa > Chordata > Aves > Passeriformes > Paridae > Parus > Parus major. The sequence continues at coordinate 4,837,306 of NC_031779.1, read as the reverse complement.
GCCTTTCTTGTAAGGAAAAAAATAGCCTTTAAAATTATAGTATGCTCAAATTCTCACAATTGTCTATAGAAAATGTTCCAGTGGCCTTTGGGACTGAGAAATTTGACCTGCAGTTACAGGTTTTTCTCTTACTTTGATCCTAAGTGCCTCAAATGGCCTAATTAAACTTGTCCAGTAAGTGTCATAAAGGCTGTCTTGCTCTGCTGAACCTCAGAGGGAAAAAAGAAAGCATGAACATCATCTTCTACAGAAGGCATCTGAGCAATCTGTTCCATACAGCTGATGCACTGGACAGGAATTCTGTATTTCATTGTTTTGATGCTCACAATTAAATGCAAAATACTTATCATCATAACAGAAATCTCTTAAGGTTACTAAGGTTAAGAACACCAGAACATTAAAAAAAATATTTTGTTGAATTTTGTCTACATTTTGATATTTAAAGTAGCAATGAAAATACCATTAATGTACATTTAACAGACTTATAAGTGAAATTCCCCTAAATAAAAGGAAGTTATTTGGCATAGGTGAACCATCTCTGTTAAAATTATCAACCTTAACCCTTCCTACTCAAACACTCCCTAGAGTTGACTTGTATTGATTCTCCATTCTCCTACCTCTAAAACAAATTTTTTAAAAAATCACACTAAAATTAAAACCTAACTAGACATAAATATAAATAGCTGCTTCAGTCATCCTTAGTCCCTTTTACTGATATCAGCTCACAGATAATGTTCTGGAAGTGACAGAAAAATCTAGGTTGGAAGGGAGGTAGCTAGTCCAGTTTGCTGATCAAAGTTAATGTTAAATTACCATAACACATTGTCATTTTATAGTAAAATTACCAGGCAACTAAAGCATGTGCTTACACCTAGGCTTTTTATTTCTTGTACAAAATCATGAAATTAGAAATTTTCATTGGTAGTAATTCCTATGAAGTTTATGAGGTAACTTCAGGTGTGGAGAAAGGGGTAAATACTACTCCCTTCCTTCCCAATCCAAAACATTCCCCATAATAGCTCTCTGCTCTGACTTGTACAGCCTCACCTCGAGTCCTGTGAGCAGTTTTGGGCACCAAAGAAAGACATCAAGATGTTGGAGAGTGTCCGAAGGAGGCTACGAAGCTGGTGGAAGGTCTGAGGAGGCCGTGCCAGGAGCGGCTGAGGGCAGCTGGCCTGTGGGGCCCTGAGGGGAGAGGCAGCCTCACTGCACCGACCGCTTGTCCTGAGGGGAAGCACAGGCACTGACCTCTGCTCTGAGGCGAGCACGGCCTGAGGAAAGGCCCTGAAGTGGTGCCAGGGAGGTTTAAGCTGGATGTTAGGGAAAGGTTCTTCCCCCAGAGGCTGCTTGGGCGCTGGAGCAGGGCCCGGCCGAGCAGCGCGCTCGGCACGGCGCGGGATGGCCGCGGTGCCCGGGCAGGGCCAGGAGCTGAACTTCAGTGATTCCTGGGGGCTCTTCCAGCTCCGGGTAGGCTGTGATTATATCCACTGACACTCAGGAATGCTGTGATCAAAACAGACTCAAATCCAGATATTATTTACAAAAGGAGGAGTAGTTTAAGACAGGCATCCAAGAGAATGTACTCTTAAGCAAGAGAGGCTTAAAGAATATATTCTTTTGGGGTGGGAAATAGAGCTATGAGCTTTCTCTCTTCTGAAAATACATTCAGTATTAAAACATCAAAAGCTTTTTCAAAACCACATCTTAAACTTTGTTGAAGTAGTTTGTAAATCTTAATTGACTAGACTTAGTTCTCTGGAATTGAATGATACTAAGAAGACAAAATTGAAATGGCTGTAAAACACTTATCAGATGACTGTGAAGGTCAAAACAGTACATTTCACTCTCAGTTTTCATGGACATTATGTAACTCATCTGAAATTCTACTCTTAAAACAAAAAGTGTTTTATAAAATTTTCCTCCTCCTCCTCTCTGACAGTTAGAAAAAGAGCAAGGGAGAAATCAGATTTGCATGGAATTAATTCTGACTCATTAAATGAAACTTTTTAAGAGTCAGTGAAACAGTATTCACCTATTACAACTCATCATCTCAAAAAAAATCAGCTCCCAGGTATGGCAGCTGCACTGTTTGTCCAGAACCTTCTCTGCACACACAGGAGTCATCACTCCTAACTCCAGCTCACACATTTTATAAGCCTTGTTCAGGGCAAAGCGTTAGGAGGAAACTATTTCATAGTAATCTGTTTCCTGCTATCCACATTATATTTCTCTATGTAACATGAGGGAAGGGAAGGGAAGGGAAGGGAAGGGAAGGGAAGGGAAGG